>NC_079448.1:1411671-1446671 GCF_903798145.1 Danio aesculapii
ACGACTTGTTGTTGGATAATTTCTCAGAATGCTATACCTGGTCATAAAATTAGATATCCAATATTAGTTAACATTTATTTTAATTATTTTTTAATGGCTTTAGTTAACAACGAGACGTGTAGGTTGTATGTATTAGTTTTAAACTCTCTAACATCCTACGAAAACCGTCAACATTCGGAAAGACTACATTTCCCAGCATGCAGCGGGGCAGGGGAGAGGTCATGGGTCAGAGTGCAGGAATGCGCATGTCGCTGCTGAGGGAGAGTAGCGGAAACAGAAACATGTTGCAAAGTTTTACGTTTACGAAGCGTGGTCGTTTTTAATTCCTCACCATCACAAACATGAGCTCAAATATTACAGACGCCTCGCAAAACGAGCTCATTAATTTAATATATCATCACTTAAAGGACAACGGATACAAGAAAGCAGCGAGGTCGCTAAGAAAACACGCGCCCGAGGTGTGTGTGTGCTCGTGCATGTGTATGATTGTGTGTTATAATTTGATTATGATTATGTTTTGTACGCGTTGTGTACAATATAGGTCAGAATAAAGCCTTTAAACCATTACATTAGCCGGATTTACAGTGTTTACACTGTAATCACTGTCAGTCATTATGTACAGCAGCACTAATGCAAAGAGTTAAAGCTTTATTCCTGACATTTATAACTGTGCATGCGTCACTTATGTGAGAGAAATCCTGATTATTATTTAAAATATGTAGTGCATGCAAATTAACTTTGTTCTGTGTGTGCTGACATTAAAGAAGATCTATTCTGCCCCCTTTTTTGAGCTAAAATGCGTCTCTGATGTCTTCAGAGTGTTTGTAGTGAAGTTTAATCTGGAAATAGCACACAGATAATGTTCTCTAACTCTCTGAAACTGACCCTTTTAAGCTTTGATGCTAATTGTGGCGTTTTGATGACTGTCGCTTTAAATGCAAATGAAATTGTGCTGTTTTGCAGAAGAGGGCGGAGCTAGAAATGCCTGTGAGTCAGCATAGTGGCAGATTCAAAAATAAGACTACCATTCTATGCTAATGAGGGAGAGATGGGCACTAATGGGCAGGGATTTCCCCCAGGGTGCAATTTAGAGGGGGGTTTGACCCCCTAATTATCGCTTGACACCCCCTTCCCTCCCCCAAAGGACATCAAAACAAGATGAATAGGGGGTGGGGTCTGCCCTTTAATAGTTAAGAAATAGTTTGCTCTGATCTGTATCTTAAATAATATTACTAATTAAAATAATAGATGACTTCAATACACATTTGACCACCCCTATAATGGTTCATACCATTGTAAGTGCATGTTTGCGCCAAAAATATTAATTCAGCGGCAAATCTAGAGCACCAACAGACAGCGTAAGTGTTCACAAAACATGTTTAATTATAAAAGGCGTTTGTAGGTGTCTGTAAATCTAGATGCAGAGTTTGTATTTTATCATACACCGGCTCGCACATGGAAGTTAAACAGTAAAATAAAAAATATGTGCAGTATTTCATGCTCATGCATTAATCGGTGCAGGAAAGTGATTGTTTATTTAATATCACAAATGTCATTGAGAACCACTCAATATCCCCAAACACTGAAAACGTAATAAGTTTAATTAATAAATTAGATGTAATTGAATCTCGACTCCCCCTATTGTCTATGTATAATCTGTACCCTGCTCTCCGCCTCTGATGACACGTACAATAGGGGGAATGTCAATCAAAGTGTTTCTGCAGACTGATTTGATCAAGTCTGATTATAATAAATACAATTAATTCATGTTTACCATTAGAAGCTGGAGATATTCACACACTGCTGACACACAACACTGTTTAAACCTCTTTATAAAAGTGATTTTTGCATAATAGGTGCCCTTTAAGTGCTTTTAATGCACATATACAAGCACTATATAGCATTTAATGACACTATTTTTTTTTCATAGAGCTCAGTACTAATAAATAAGTGTAAACAAAGAAATGTGATTTTTTTGCATCAGTATAAAGTGCTTAAATGGCATTATTTTTTCACATTTTAAGTTTCACACTTTCACACTTTAAAAAAATACACTTAAGTGTGTCTAAATGTGTTTTTTGCATGCAAAAATATTGCCTGTCACACATTTTTCCCCATGATTTACAGCTGTCTTTGAGTGTAACATTAGTTTATAAGTCAAAAATGGTTTTATATTTAGATATTTATTTATTCATATTTAGAGCAAGGGTTGATGACATGTTAAAAGTCAATTTAATAGTCCCTCCAGGATTTTGGGATGGCTTTTCTCAGAACTTGTGTCATTATTTGCTATAACACCATGTTTTTTTTATCTAAAAATGTTTTTTTAAGACTCCTGTACTGCAAAATCCTGGAGGGACACAATTCAGGATCTCAGTTTGGCTCTAAAATCATAATCAATAGTCATTTCAAATCTTTATATTTTGTCAATTAACCACTAGGTTATACTCATTTGTCATCTAAAACATTCTGGTTATTTTTCATGGAAGCTAATTAAGCACAACCACTCATTCTTTGACATATTTTGGAAAGTAGAGCTCAGAAAATAAAGTTTTAATTTTGAAGGAAGTGTGTTGCAATGAATGACCATGCAACATTATTTCATCCATATCTGAAATGAGAAAGTAGCCAAATAACCTGCATTTACTATGATTTCTTTGTCTATAAAGTCATGTTTGTAAATGTAATGTTCATTAATCCACATTCATTGGGATTTGCATTAACTGCAGGTTGCGACGAATGCAGTGAAGGCTTCCCTGACTGAGATCTTTAAGAAGTGGGCCAGGTAACAGCATGCATATTTAGTCTCATGTATTATCATTAGTTAAAACGCTTTCATATTAATTTATCATATTTGTTTTCCTGATGTATTTAGCTCAGATGATGACGCTCCTCCGGTGCCTTCTGGTATGTGTGTGTATATGAGAATACACTTGTTATTGTTTATCATCTGCATGTGTTTTTAAGGCCTGTGATGGTGTGAGTATTTCAAGAGCATTCTGACACTAGAAATTATAACGTTTGTAGCTTTAACAAAGAGTAATTGTATTTAAATATTTGTAAAATGAATTTGTGTAATTATGAATTGATACCTGTGTGTGTATATATATATATATAAAATAATATATAAAATAATATTGCAATGTCAGTTTTTTGCCCAATATCATGCAGCTGTAAGTACTGTAGATGAAAATGTACTGCCTGTTTTGACAGAAAACTCATTTGTTAGCCTAATAATTAACAATTTTTTCATTCAGGTGCTTTTTTTAGCAGAGAGAATATGTTTTCAATACATTTTTAAACACAATAGCTTTAATAACTAAATTCTGAAAACTGTACAGTACATAATATTTTACTAGATATTTAATTTTTACTAGTTATGGCAAGTTATTGGAGAACAGTGGTTTGCTCTGTAGCCATTTGAAAAAAATAAGAATTTGTTAAGGGGGCAATAATACTTACCTTGAAAATTATATTAAATACTTTCCCAGCCAAAATAAAAGAAATAAGACTATTATTATTATTATTATTATTATAGTTAAAATTATTTTCTGCCAAAATATCTTAATATTTTTCTTATGTCCAAATATCTAAAATCAAGAAGCATTTTCTAGACAAGCAAAATATAGTCTTGTTTTTAGAAATAATGAGTCAAAATTAAGTGTATTTTTACTGAAAACAGGCCAAAATAATCTGCCAAAGGGGTAAGGAATATAAAAAAAATGAAATCTTGTGAAAATTTCCTTGCTTTGTTAAACATCACTCAATCAATAAAATTAATAATAATTTTGTCTTTAACTTTCAATATAAGAACTGGCATAATATGAAATAAAACCTCAATCTGTGAATCCGCAGGTGTTCAGACTCCTGAGCTGAAGAGTCCAGTGAAGAGAAAGACTGGAACAGGAGCCAAATCTAAGATCGCGTCTCCCTCTGCTGGTACACAAGCAGCCAAATCACATTCACTTATAATGAGGCGCTGTTGAATGCTTGATTCTGATTGGCTGATCAGCATTCTAAAGTGTTAGCTTATTGTCAGATAAATGCACAGCTAAAGTAGTTCCGGCAGGTTTTGAGCGCATCACAGCAACTGATGAGAAATGAGGCGGAGTACAACAATAAAACTCTGCCCCCTACTCAATATTCAGTTTTAGTTGGAAATGCATCATCGCACTGAAATAAAACTCTGGTCAGATTTTGATTAAAGAATACCAAAATAAACCAGATTAACTGTTCACTTTAAGACTAACAATGTGCTCTAGCAACATAAACATTGTACATTTCATGCAGATTTTAAGAGATTAAATTATTTAATATTTATACAATACACTTCAGATGTTGACTAGTAATGATCTTAACCATCAATTGAACCTATTTTGTTTGTTTATGTGTACGTAAAGGAAAAAAACTTGCCAGCAGCAAGAAAACTTCAGGATCGGGAATCAAATCGCAGGTATTTAATTTAGTCTGCACATAAATTATTTTCTTACATCCAAATATCTAAAATCAAGAAGCATTTTCTAGACAAGCAAAAAAAATATAGACATGTTTTCAGAAATAATGAGTCAAAATTAAGTGTATTTTTACTGAAAACAAGCTAAATAATCTGCCAAAGGGGTAAGGAATATAATGTTATGTCAAAGTGAAAAACAAGATTATTTTGCTGACCCCATTGGCAGATTATTTCACTTGTTTTAATGAACATCTCGCTTAATTTTGACGCATTAATTCTGAAAACAAGACAATATCTTTTGCTTGTCTAGAAAATGCTTCTTGATTTAAGAATCGTTAGATATTTGGACTAGAAACAAGAAAACAAATCTGAGTAAGAAACATGTTTTGCAGTGCAGTGTTTTAATTAAAGTCAAATGGCCTGATTCTCTTGTACAGAAAGAGAAGACAAAAGAAAGCAAGAAAAAGAAAGAGCCGAGGAAAACAAAAGTGTTGACCTGTGAAGATGTTTCTGCGTCTGGATCGGTCTCTGCCACTCCAGGGAATGATTCAGACTCAGACACCAGTTTAGATCTGGAGAAATGGAGGAAAGTGGCTTCTCAGTTATCAGGTGAGACTATCTGTAGAAATACACAACAGAATATAGAGTGCATACTGTCATACATTTACAGTTGATGTCAGAATTATTAGTTCTCCTTAATATTTTCCCCCCAAGGCCATTAAAATATTTGCTCATCTCCAACTCTTGGTAGCAGCTCTATGATCGCAGCTCGATGACAGAGCAGGGATTTTCTTTACTCCACTATTCATTTACCCTAACAAATATAAAGCTTAGTACATCACTGTGCCTCTCGCGATCTCTTCTCTTGCTCATTCACTTCCATCGTCAAGATTTCCAGGGTATTTTATCTAATTGCCGGGTGTCACGGTGGTTGCCACTATGAAGATGTCTATGCGGGAGAATTGAGGAGCTTCCAGGAGTGGCCATATGAGCTGGATGAGACACTAGATAGCGGTGATCACTCTTCTCGCGTCACAGCAGCTCTAAACACTGGACATTCAATGGTTTCACTTGCAACAAATAGACCATCACTCACGCGAGTCACGCCGATAGATAGAATAAACTGTGTATTTTAGCTGCTGTGACGCGAGTACAGTGATCACTCACACCTCCACGCATTATGCATGTATTGTAGCACTGCTGATGAGCACATGTGTCTTCCTCTGTGTGTAAACTTGTAAACGAACACTTGTGATTGGTTCATGAGATCGGTCAGATTGACGAGTTCAGATAGAGTCATCGAATGTGATTATCGGCCGATACCAATGTCCGGCTGATCGATGGGAGCATCCCTAATTTATACTTCATATTAAAGAGACAGTTCACCCAAAAATATAATCAAGAAGCATTTTTTAGACAAGCAAACTATGTTTTTGTTTGTTTTACGACATAATAGGGCAAAATTAATTGAGTTTTTCCTTAAAACAAGCAAAATAATCTGACAATGGGATGAGTAAAGTAATCCTACATCAAAAGGAAAAACAAGATTATATTCCTTACTGCATTGGCAGATGATATAGCTTGTTTTTAAGGAAAACTCACTTAATTTTGACTCAGTATTTCATAAAACATGACTATCTTTCGTGCTTGTCTTGAAAATGCTTCTTAATTTGAGAATTTTTAGATATTTGGAGTAGAAACAAGACAAAAACTATGGCTAAGAAAATGTTTTTTGTAGTGTGTGCATGTGTATTTCCCTTTTTTTTTGACATAATTCATTCTTTACATGTTTTTAATCACACATGATATGATTATTAAAGCTTATCTGTCATCACCAGATGCTGATAGAGCAAAGATGGACGTTCTCTCAGTATTGGATGAATCTGTTGTCACATCGACTGGGAAACCTACAGCAAAGAGAAAGCCGAGACAGCCAGCAAAAGCCAAAAAAGACGCAAAACCAGCCAATAAGGGAAAGTCAAATACACCAGTAAAAAACAACAACACCGCCAAACCCGAGGACGTTCCTGCAGCATCCACACCTCAACCAGACAAGTCTAAAAGCAAAGATGCTGCAGTCATTTCTGAAGTTAAAACGCCACCCAAAAAGACTGGAAAAAAGATTAATAGTAGTGTATCAGGTATTGATGTGGTGGAGACAACAAAAGGAAGTACTGCACGTTCAGAAGTACAAAATAAAGCGAATAGATCTGGGGGACCAGATTCAGAAGTAATTAAGAGTCCAAAAAAAGTTCATTTTAAATTATCTGATAGTGTTTCAGAGCAGTGTGAGAGGCCTAAAATAGCTTGGACAGAAAATGGTACATCAGAAACACCGAACACAGTCGAGACGACATCTAAAAAACAAAGAAAGAAGAAAAGCCAGTCTGAATCTGGAGATCCTGAAACTCCCTCAGATATTAAAGAGATGACGAACAGTTCTAGTGAAACACTCAGTGAAGAAACTAACATTACGATCAACGCTGACCAATCACAGACGCTTACAAGGAAAGTGAAGAAAAGCAAGAAGTCTAAAAATGTTGATGAGACGCTCTGCGGAAAGATTAAAGCCAAGAAAACTGATGTTTCTTCTGGGACTGAATCTGAATCAGTTAACACAGATTCCTCATGTAAAACAGATGAACTTATGGCCAATAAAGAGCTTGAAGAAGCAGTCCAATCTGAAACGCCATCTAAAAAAGCTAAAGCCAAGAAAGTGAAAAGCACTGAAGATCCCGGAGAGCTGGAAACACCGGTTAAAAAGACAAAAACAGATGCAGATGTGCTGCAGTCGCACTCTACAAACAGCTCCTTGAAGAAGAAGAAGAAGAAAAAAAACAAGACGGCTGCTGATGGTGTGGAGATCCAGAATGAGATATCTCCAGATGGAAATCAGGACAAAACTCTAAACAAGAAAAAACACAAAATAGAAGAAGAAGAAGCCGCAGAGGAGGAGGAAGAGGAGGTGGCAGAGCCCAAGAAGAAGAAGAAGAAGAAAAAGAAAATCAAGGAGGATGAGGATGCAGAGCCTGCTGTTCAGACACCAGAAGAAGAAAAAGAAGCAGCATCTGTTCCTGTAGAAGTGAACCAGAAGAAAAAAAGTGAGTAATTAAAGATCAGTGCTTCCCACAGGTTTGAAAGATTCTTGCGGTGGTAGCCGGATTGAAACACACCAATTACGCAAATCACATAAATAGTTAACTTTAATGCGACAAACAAAACCTAATTAAATTTTTAACAATAATTTCATTTATTACCACACTGTTATACAGCGTTTATTTTCAGTGCGTTAAAGTTTTAAAAGCTGTTGAAATAAAAAAAGAAATCCACTATTTCTCTTAGTTTTATACTATTCAGGAGCCATGTGCACACACTGACAGGTCAAATCTGCTTCTCTCTCAAGTTCAAAGCAAACTCCAATGCCAGAGCATTTTAGATATGTGTATATATATTAGCCTATGTATTATAGCCTAATGACATCATCAGATTATTAAAATAAACAGCAAATGAGAAATAAATGACTGACAAAAGGAATAAAAACAGACAATATCTCTAAAAATGATCATAATTACAAGATTAAAAGGTTTTTTAGATTATTTAAATAAGGCAAATGCACTGATTAACCATTACTAATGGTGTGCATATATATTTTGCAGCCAGTTTAGACCAGTCATTTCATCCTCTCTGAGTTTATAGTAAAGTTTTAGATCAAAAAATGAATTCTTTAATGTTTCTCTCACGACTGTGCATGCGCAGTCAGCTGCGAAGCCAATTGAAAGTAGGCTTAAGTAAAAAGGTAATGCAAAAACGCATATGATTAATAAAACGACAGCTTTAGAAAGCAAAAGCCGAATCCCGGACATTTTAGGAAATTTAGAAACCTGGTCCGACTAATTTTTTAAGTGCCAAAAAGGACCGTCTGTGGGTCTGCAGTGCATGTCAGACTGTCTGTGGGAGTGTTGACAGGTCTCGCGCACACAGAATGAAACGGGTAAACAAACGGGGTTTTTCCACTACCTAATCAATCACAGATGTGTGGTTATATTAGGAGGATACAAAATAGTGTAAAGATGATAATAATAAATAATAATAAAAAAATTGTGTCACTAAATATACTTGTTAATATACCTGGGCGACCCGTCCAAGTAAAGTCTTATGTGTGAGAAGCACTGAAGATCTTATTATTTTGTCTTATGTCTTAAAAGAACACCTCATGTTTGTTTTGTGTATATATAGGCTCATTTTACAGCTCCTTTAGAGGTAAATGGGTGAGTTTTATCTTTTTATCTGTTCAGCCAATCTCCAAATCTGGCAGGAGCACTTTTAGCTTAGCTTAGCATAGATCATTGAATTGGATTAGACCATTAGCTTCTCCCTCAAAATTGACTAAAGAGTATTCCACTTAAAGTTTGACTCTTGTGTAGTTATATTGTGTACAAAGACTGACGAAAAATGCAAAGTTATTCAAGAAACTAAACTCTCATTCTTCCGTAATAATCAAGAACTTTGCTGCTGTACCATTTTTGCTGCCGTGTTTTTAATGAGATGCTAACGGTCTAATCTGATTCAATGACCTATGCTAAGCTAAGCTGAAAGTGCTTCCGCCAGGCCCAGAAATCAGCTGAATGGATTCAACAATGGTGAAACTCCACCGTTTAACTCTAGCCTATTATTGAAAAGTGGAGTGTTCCTTTAATTTCATCGCATTGTGGCTCGCTTGCTGAAATAATAATACTGAACTAATACACAGAGAAGAAGAAAGAGAAGGAGAGAGAAGCAGCAGAGGAAGATGATGTATCTCCTGTATCTGCTCCACCTGAGGAGGTGCAGATTCCCAAAAAGGTATTGTTCTACTGTTAACGTTCACAAATACACTTGGAGAAATGGATCTGCTCATGTACAGAACAGTGCTCGTATTCACAAAACATTTGATCATATTGTTAGAGGAGTTCCCCTAAATATAAAAATATAATGTAGATTTAGAAAACCTATTCACAAATCTGCTTAGACAAACCGTTACTAAGCAATAGAGAAAAGTCTGAAGCTGAAGGTGAGAGCGGGGTTGAGCATGACGCTTTTGATGATGTCGTCATGCTTATTAACTATGCACAGAGTGATTGGCTGATGGGGAGGGGGAGGAGTCTGTCAGATTTATTCAAGGATACTTTGTAGAGAATAATATTATGAAGATTTTAAAATACAGAGTTGCATTTCTTAAAAAGTGTTGCTTGCTTTTAATGTTTAAAGTTGATGTATTTTATTAGAATATATTTAAGCAAATATTTTTTAAATGTTTTGAATAATATATAATAATGGCCAATAGAACATATATTTGCTAAAATAATTTTTTACTTATTTGATTGTTTTTTTTTATTAATTAAATATATTTGACAACATATTTGAAAAAATAGACAAGAAATATATTTTCCAAACAATATTTATTGTCTGTTTATTTTTAATAAATTAAATATATTTGACAGCATATTTCTGACACTATTTGAATGCCTCCATAAGGTGATAACTTATTTAAAAACACATTTTGGTCAAATATTTTTTAAATACGTTTTGAAAAATATATTAAAATGGTCAATTTAATTTTAGGAATAATTTTAACACTAAAATGCTTCATGAAATACAAGTTTTGAAGTTTAGTAGTCCTTAATTTAGGACTGATGCCCATTATTTTTTATATTTTCACCTAAATCAGCAAGTTGTGGTCTAGCTTTAATAGTTATATATTGTAAAAATATTGTATAATTATATTATAATTATATATATAATGTAAATTTAGTAGTAGTAGTTTTAGTTTGTACTTTTATTATTATGTACATTTCGTGGTAGTATTTTCAGTATGTCTTGTGTATATGGGTCTTAATCTTTGACATCATTTTTGGTTGGTTCTGAAATAAAGGGGGGAAAAGGGGACTTTAACTTTGAAGAAAAAAAAAACAAAGTCACATACATTTTATTGTGAAACATGTAAAGCTTACTTAATTATCCATGCATAATGTTCTAGAAAGATTATACAATTTAGAAACAAAAATATTAGAGTTGAGGAAGGGTTATTTCCAGATCCTTTACTTTCTCTGTTCCTCAGCAGTGAATGATCTTCTCAGGCTAATTAAGCATCGTAATATAATTAAGATTAGAAATTACTGGAGTTATACAGAGACTTGTGATGTTTAGGGATGCTCCGATCAGGATTTTCGAGCCGATACCGAGTACTGATTCCTTGTCAAGGTGATCGGCTGATACGGAGTACAGATTCTAATGCTTTAAGCTTTAGAATACTTGTGGAGATCTCTCCTTACCTAAGAAAAGAAATTAAGGATGCTGCATATAATCTCTTAAACACGTCTCTAATAAGCATTTAGGTGTAAACATGTAAATACAATTGGTAAGAAAAATGACCAACAATGCAATTTGAAAATAACGTCTCAATCAAGAAAAGGTTTCGAGCGAATATTTGATGCATAAGAAGTTAAAATGCACACCTATAAATGTATTACTTCTTTACAACAAGAAGTAGGTCTATAAACTACTGTTTATTGCAATAAGAAAATTATAAGTTATATTATTAAATATTCATGTTTAAAATATCATATATATATATATATATATATATATATATATATATATATATATATATATATATATATATATATATATATATATAATTATTATTATTTTTTTAATGTATGTAATACTTGCAGCCAGGCTTTAGTGAACTTGCAATATTGTCAAAAACACAGAACGTTTAGCTCTAAAAAGGCAAGGTCATTCAAATATTTTGCACATCTCCAACTAACACAAACACTCGCCATCGGTTCATGAGATCGGCCAGCTCAGCGAGTATCGATCGAGTCATCAAATGTGATTATCAGAGCATCCCTAGTGATATTTATATTATTTTATGCAAGTAGTTTAATATGTACTGTTATGAAGATCTTAATGATTTATACGTTTCAGAATTTCCAAATGACACATTTTTGCTCCGTTTGGACATAAAATGAATAGGATCTGTAAATGTGTTGATGCATCAAATCTGATCAGAGTGAAAACACAAACTTTTTTTTAATGTAGTCTAAACATACTAAATATTTCACCCTACCAGTCCACCTTTTCTGTATTTTTTATGCAATTGCACTGATCATTTATTTTATTTATTTATTTATTTATTTAAGAATTCATTGAGATTGTTCTGTGATTAAATGACTTTTATTGCTCTTTTATTGTCCAGAAAAAGAAGTCATCCAAGGAGAAGCAGCTCAGTATTGATAAAGCTCATGGACTCAACAGCACATAACAGATGGAGTAGACTTTATTTCTCGCTGAGGAAAAACTGATGAAATAATCATAATAATAGTGACTTAACATGAATGCATGCTCTGTCCACACTGTCTGGATCATGTGTGTTCATATGCTTGTAAGTCAGCGTTTGTATGTTTTATATTTTTTATGAAGAGCTGGATTTTAAGAGAAATCATGTTTTGTTTGGTTTTTTCTATTTTTATAACTGGACTTTCTGAAATTAAGAAGGATTTTATGCCTTTTTTTATTCTTTTAAACCTTTTTATGAAAACAAAACATGAAAGCCATGAAAAAAATCATTGTAGGAAAATGTAAAAAGGAAATAATGTATGATTGCTTAATGCACTGAATTCAGTCGTTCTGTGTTCAATGTGTGATCATTAAGAAACAATGTCATAGTTTAAGTCTTTTTCTAGTGATTTAAAATACAAATGAGATTATTTATATTTGTGTCTCCTGTCATTCTTTGCACTGAAACTCACTGCAGATTAAAGCGTATATGTTGACCTTACCATTTTAAAAAAGTATTGGAGGGACACATATCAATAATCAATAGTTGATTAGTAATATACATTGCTAAGAACTTACTTTGTCTATATTTAAAGCTGATTTTCCTCTATATTTAGATTTTTTTAAACTCTCAGATTCTAGTTTCAAAAAGATGCACCTCAAATGTTTTTCAATCCTACCAAACTATACCTCAATAGAAAGCTTATTTATTCAACTTTCAGATGATGTTTAATTCTCAATTTACAAAACAATTCAGAAGTGGTTTGGTGGTCTGGTCCCTACAGTATTTCCCAACTAAACTTGTCTATAGCAGGGGAAATGACAGGTCTAGCATCAGTTTGATTAAAACTTGACCAGAAGAGGAAAACCTTTTATAATTAGTGCTTTCAAGGCATTATTACTCTAACATCCAAGAAAATGAACAAATAATCCAATGTATGAATAATTGAAGAATTTGAAATATACCTTTAATTAAATTCCTCAAAACTACAGGAAAGATTTACGTTTTAGACAAACTTTGCTATATATAATTGCCAGTCCTTGTTGCTAGAAGGGATACAGCTGCAGCCGGTTGTTAGTTAATTTTATTTATTAAATTACCTATTAAATTGTACTTTATTACCTAAACCCCTCACTGTAATGTAAAAAAGATATAATTATTGTTGTACAGTACTACAAGAATTATGCTATATTGATGTAAGTATCTGCAGCTGTATCCCATCTAAAAATATTTGATTTTTTTTCTTGTTAATCAGGTGAGAAACCATGTAAATGTTGCAGTTTTACAGTGTTTGTGTGGCATTTTAATGTCCACACGGTGGCACTATTACCTATTAAATATTTTGCTGATGTACAGAGACAATATTAGCTGTACCTGCTGTATGGAGTCTTCTTTTGTGGCTGATCTTGGACGAGTTCTTAACAAAAACGGCCATTACACTAGAGGAACAGAAAATGCATGTATGAGTTTAGACTAAATCCTCGTATAAATGCTGTTATATCGTGTATTATAACCTAAATGCATAACTGGATGAGCAAATACGCTGTGGTGATGATTTATAGATGAAAACCTGTGGTAAAATGTTGAAAGCGTTCTCCTTTTGTGGCTAATCCATGGGTTAGTTCTTGATGCTGCAAGCGATGGTTTCCTCATGATTTACACAAGAGAAAACAAAGCAGATGATTTACTGGAAACCTACCTGATACTCGCCCTAATGAATGGGATGTTTATATTTTATAAACTACATGTCCAAACTAGTTTAGATCAAAGTGCTATAATCTTTTTTTAGATTAAGTTTGTGTTCACTCTCCCGCGGAATTTTGAATGACGATATCCCTCCGCTAGTATCTATCCGCGCATTCGGCGGTTATGGTGATTCGTTCAGCAGTCAGTAAGTTTTTATATTCACATGATCCACTAAGTTATACTGTTGATAAAATTACACCATTTATCAGAAGATCAAAAAAAAGTGTAAACATGAACCTAAATATAACTTAAAAGTCACACAAGTTATTTCACAACTAGACAAAAAGTAGTTCTTCAATCTTATTACAACGGAAATAAGTGAATTGCTTACTATTATTTGCTATTATATCTGTGGGTTTGGGTTGTTTTAACCCAACATTAGGTCAAATATAAAGAGATCCATCCACTGAGGTAAAAATCTAATTAAATGCTCCACCAAATGTGTTGTCCACATTTTACCCAAGTATGGACCCTGGTTTCTTCGTGACCTGGTAATGTATGTGTTGGACTGAAGCAGCTAATATTCAATTGTGCTGAATAACTGCTTAGAGAATTCAGGTACTGTCTGGGATTTTGGTGTCTTTTTACAACTTCCTTTCTTCATCTATTCAATACTTTTTCACACTCAAGCCCAAGCCCCCGGTTTGAGACTCCTACAAAGATCAGGTTTGTTTACCATCATCTATCAGCACAGAATGAGCCGGCCAACTCATTAGTGGAGGGGAAATGAGAACAAAGCGAAACTAGGTCAAAAGAACTAGAACTACACATACACAGAAATCACAATACCTACAACAATACCTCCAAAATAAAAAAACACTTCAGTCAAATATAATTATACTAGTGCTTTTTCAACCATACGATTGTTAAGTGTTGAATCACCACAACAGATTAATTACAATCGTTGTTGCGTTAACATAGCAACTGTAGAATCACCACAACAAATATATTACTATAGTTGTTGCGTTACCATAGCAACTGTAAAATCACCACAACAGATAAATAATTATAGTTGCTGTGTTACCATAGCAACTGTAGACTCACCACAACAGATCAATTACAATAGTTGTTGTGTTACCATAGTGACTGTAGAATAACCACAACAGATCAATAACTATAGTTGTTGCGTTGCCATAGCAACTGTAGAATCCCCACAACAGATCAATTACAATAGTTGTTGCGTTACCATAGCAACTGTAAAATCACCACAACAGATAAATAATTATAGTTGCTGTGTTACCATAGCAACTGTAGAATCACCACAACAGATAAATAATTATAGTTGTTGTGTTACCATAGCAACTGTAGAATCACCACAGCAGATCAATAACTATAGTTGTTGCGTTGCCATAGCAACTGTAGAATCCCCACAACAGATCAATTACAATAGTTGTTGCGTTACCATAGCAACTGTAGAATCACCACAGCAGATCAATAACTATAGTTGTTGCGTTGCCATAGCAACTGTAGAATCCCCACAACAGATCAATTACAATAGTTGTTGCGTTACCATAGCAACTGTAGAATCACCACAGCAGATCAATAACTATAGTTGTTGCGTTGCCATAGCAACTGTAGAATCCCCACAACAGATCAATTACAATAGTTGTTGCGTTACCATAGCAACTGTAGAATCACCACAGCAGATCAATAACTATAGTTGTTGCGTTGCCATAGCAACTGTAGAATCCCCACAACAGATCAATTACAATAGTTGTTGCGTTACCATAGCAACTGTAGAATCACCACAACAAATATATTACTATAGTTGTTGCGTTACCATAGCAACTATAAAATCACAACAGATAAATAATTATAGTTGTTGTGTTACCATAGCAACTGTAGAATCACCACAACAGATCAATTACTATAGTTGTTGTGTTACCATAGCAACTGTAGAATCACCACAACAGATCAATTACTATAGTTGTTGTGTTACCATAGCAACTGTAGAATAACCACAACAGATCAAAAACTATAGTGGTTGTGTTACCATAGCAACTGTAGAATAACCACAACAGATCAATTCAAGTACTTTACTATAGTATGGCTCAAAACAGTATCTAATTGCTATTATATATTTGTATGTGGGCTCAGTGATACCTTGTCTTTATGTCACACTGATGATGTAATTATACACACATTAAATGGGAATGATGAAAACGTTTTATGTGTTTCCTAATAATGTTTTCCTCTAATTTCCATTTAATCATGCTCAAGTGGCTCCAAACTTTTTTAGATTTTTTTTTCTAGTGTTAATCACAAAACAAGATGTTCTGAAGAATGCTGGAAATAAGCAGCCATTGACATCCATAAGTAAAAACTCTGGAAGTCAATGGCTGCTTTCCTGTGTGTTCAGCAGCAGAAAGAAACTCAAACAGGTTTGTAACAAGTGGAGGATGAATAAATGATGACATACTTTACATTTTGGGGGAACTGTGCGTTTAAGAAGCATCACTACTGTACTGTAGGAATTTATGAATTGGTGCTGACAGCAAACCTGCATCCGTTCCTCACATCATTCATTCTATATGACTCAAACACTCATTATTACTCATGATTATCCTGAGTGTTTTCGCTGACTCAATTCACTTCATTGGCATGACACATTTGGGAACATATTGTCAAAGCATACAGTCATTCATTCATTTATTAATTTTATTTTCAGCTTAGTCCCTATAGTCAGGGGTCGCCACAGCAGAATGAACCATCAACTTATCCAGCATGTTTTACACAGCGGATGCCCTTCCAGCTGCAACCCACATACACTACGGCCAACTTAGCTTAATCAATTCCCCTATGGCGCTTGTATTTGGACTGTGGGGGAAACTGGAGCACCTGGAGGAAACCCACGCCAACACAGGGTAAACATGCAGCCTCCACACCCAGCCGAAGCCTGAACCAGCGACCTTCTTGCTGTGAGGCGATCATGCTACCCACTGCGCCACCGTGATTCCCCAAAGCATACACAGCAGAATAAAGACAATTTAAATGATAAAAATAATAAAACAACAATAGTTATAATAACAACAACAATTAATAATAATAAAAACGAAACAATAACATACAAAACAATAAAACAACAATGTATATTCAGAATAACCGATCAAAACAGGTCTATAGTCTCTATATAACTCAGATTTTTACTATGTTTATCATAAATTTGTTGACAATGTTTTGTTGGATAATTGATCGTGATTGAGAGTTGATTTTATCCTTACTAATGGTGATGTTTTCACTGTTAATTGTGGAATAAATGTACATTTTTAATCTCTATTTGTCTAAATTTAATTCAAATGTGATTTATTGGGATGACAAATGTTACAAATGTATTGCCAAAGCATTCGTGATGTTTACATTTAATAGAACATGGAAAACAATTACAGTGCTTTTGATGAAAATAAATACATTAATAAAAGTATTAATAATAAAATCTAATAATAAAATAATAATAAAGATTATATTAAATAATAATTACATTTTCAGATGCATTTATAACAATCTAGATTTGTGTGTGTGTGCGTGTGTGTGTGTGTGTGCGTGTGTGTGTGCGCCTCTCTCTCTCTCTCTGGCTCCTCCTCATCAGTTAAATGAGTCGTGCAGCCGCTCAGCATGTCATTCAGTCAGTTTGTGTTTGTGTGTGTGATGAAGACTCTTCTGTTCCTCCTCCTCCTCTCCGTGTGTCAGGAGTATTCGTGTGTCTCGGCAAAGACTTTAGAGTTTTTCATCGCAGCGGTCGAGACTAAATGGGAATATGTGTTTACAGACACAGCAGATCCAGCCGCAAACCAGAGGTGAGCGATTCAATATTAATATGTGTGTTTGATTCTGAGTGTAATACAGACTAATCAAACTGCGGGGTTAATTTTTTAAATTAAAATAATAGCATCAAATTTAACCCAATGTTTGGGTTAGTTCATATTTTACCCAATTGGGGTTTAAATAATCTAGCATTTCTTAAAGTGTATTGGTTGCATGTTAAAAATGCTGGAATCCACACAATTCCTTCATGTTGTCCCAACACAAATCCATTAAGTTAACTTAATAGTTTTTACAAATTTATGTGGATTGAACATAAAACTGTAAAGTTGTCTCCAAATAAACGTAAGAATTGTATTAAAAATTGTCAAAAGTATTGTTTTTTGAGTGCTGAATTAAATAAAATGACATGATAGCCAAGGGTGCGCTGTAAAAACAATATATAGATGATGTAAAATCTTAAGCTGATTTTAATAAACTGTTCTAGTCATCATGACTTACATTAATCTGACTACATTACATTAACTAAAGATTGGGTTAAATGTTGTATAGCTTGAAGTCATTTCAATAAATGTTGAAATATTGATTAACTTATTAAAATGAGTTAAAATAACAGAAAACATCTGTGTTCATGACTTTTTAATCAGATCATTTACATGCTGTATATTATAAGTAGAAAAAAAACCCAGAGGGATAAAGAGACAGTACACACAAGAAATAAAGTCATTCTATATGAGTTTGTTTCTTCTGTTGAACAAAGAAAATATACTGAATGAGCTTTTCAATGACTTTATCAAACATTCTTCCAAATATCTTCTTTAGTCTACAACAGAATAAAGAAAATCATAAAAGTTTACAACACTTTGAGTGTGAATACATTTTTGGGTGAACTGCCCCTTTAAAGATTAGCAATAATTTAAATCACATGCGGCAACGCAGTGGCGCAGTAGGTAGTGCTGTCGCCTCACAGCAAGAAGGTTGCTGGTTCGAGCTACGGTTTGCTCAGTTGGTGTTTCTGTGTGGAGTTTGCATGTTCTCCCTGCGTTCGCGTGGGTTTCCTCCGGGTGCTCCGGTTTGTCCAAAGACATGTACAGGTGAATTGGGTAGGCTAAATTGTCCGTAGTGTATGTATGTGTGCGAATAAGTGTGTATGGGTTTCCCAGTGATGGGTTGCGGCTGGAAGGGCATACGCTGCATAAAACATATGCTGGATAAGTTGGCGGTTCATTCCGCTGTGGCGACCCCAGATTAATAAAGGGACTAAGCCGAAAAGAAAATGATGGAAATTAATGAATAAATCACATTAAAATTACAACTTTTAATTTGTATTCTACATCTTACACCATTGTGTTGAATAAACCGTGTTGAAATAATGTGATCAGCATGATTTATTAAATATTTATTATTAAAAAAAAGAGTTCATTACAGTCATGAGCTCAAAGACTTTCAGGAATCTCAATCACAGCTCAGTTTTATAGACAAACATAGCATCATTGATGTAAAAAACTGTTTTTGTTACCTATTTTAATAAATTAATCCATTTTCAACTTTATAAGTTATACAAATTTACTTGATATAATTAAATATACTATTATTTCCTACTTTATTCATCAGAGGTCACCACAGCGTAATGAATCGCCAACTTATCCAGCATATGTTTTACACAGTGGATGCCCTTCCAGCTGCAACCCAGTACTGGGAAATTGTTCAATATATACACGTGTTTAAATATAAACTATTTATTAACATTTATACATTTTAATATTTAATATACATCATTCATTTTAATTGACTCCAGCTGAGATAACTTGACATGTTAAGTTGACTGACTTTATAAATATAAGGCAGCAACTAATACTAATACTATAGTCATGAACAGTTTGACATGGTGGCTCAGTGGTTAGCACTCACAGCGCCTCACAGCAAGAAGGTCGCTGGTTCGAGTGCCGGCTGGGTCAGTTGGCGTTTCTGTGTGGAGTTTGCATGTTCTCTCTGTGTTGGCGTGGGTTTCCTCCGGGTGCTCCAGTTTCCCCCACAGTCCAAACACATGCGCTATAGGGGAACTGATGAACTAAACTGGCCGTAGTGTATGAGTGTGTGTGTGTATAAATGAGTGTGTATGGGTTTTCCAGTACTGGGTTGCAGCTGGAAGGGCATCCGCTGTGTAAAACATATGCTGAATAAGTTGGCGAGTCATTCCGCTGTGGTGACCAATGATAAATAAGGAACTAAACTGAAGGAAACTGAATGAACGAATGAATGAACCCTAAATTCCAGATTTTCTAATATTATTCAGTTTTATTTATTGCTCCAGCTTTCAGATTATCATTTGTTCTCCATGGTCACATAATTAACATTTAGCATTGTATTGTTGCATTGCATTACATTATAAACGAAGCTAATAATGACAGCTTATTAATTCCTTACAGGAAGGTTGCATCTGGTGTCCAGAAGTACACCAAGGCTGTATATACGGAGTACACCGATTCCACCTTCACCACACCCAAGTCAAAACCTCCATGGGCTGGTCAGTATAAACGTACTCAAATATATATGCAGTACATATCAGAGTATATACAGGAATCAGAGAGTGATTCAATACCTTTGAACACCTTTTTTAAGACTCTTTCTATACATTTTAAGACCTACCACTTTTAAACACTGGCAAGATTTTAACTTAGTGTATTTACTAAATATTAATGTAAGTATTAACTAAAACATGATTCATATACTGAAGAAAAAATAATCTATCAAATCTAGCTAATTCAGCAGGTCAGTGCCTATAGAACTGCAGGAATAATGGTGTTGCATTGGTTACTGCAGTAAACAAAGCAGCATGATGTCAAATCCAGTAGGATTTCATTGATTTCATAAACTACACGGAATCCTAATATTCGCAGATTTAATTCAGGTAAACTTTAGCATATACCATATACTGCATAATCAAAATTGATATAAAATTGAATACCTTGCAACATAGCATCTAAGACGTTTTAATACTTTTTAAGACCCTGCGGACACCCTGAATATATATATATATAGTGATAGTTCTCCCAAAAATGCAATGGTTTATCGACCCTTGTGCCATTATTAATACATGTAAATTGTCACACAATTGTTTACAATCAGGTTTAAAATGTTAGTTAACATACTAGCATGAACAAACAATGCACAATACATTTGTTTTTTATTAATCTTTGTTAGTTTTAGTGAAAGTAAAGTTCATTTTAACTCACAGTGCATTAACTAAAGTTAACAAGAGCAACTCTGGATTTGAATATTTAATGTATTAGTAAATAAATAAATAAAAACATACATGTATTGTTCATTATTAGTACAATTAATTAACATTTTTGTAAAGTGTTTTTAAATAAATCGTAAAAGTCTGTTTATGAGCAATCGTGAGCTATAAATTTAAAGAAGTTTAAATTCTTTATATTGGATGTATGTATATATATATATATATATATATGTATCTTTATATTGTAATCTGGGTAATGTTTCTATAACAAATGCTATGTTTTTATGAACTTTAAACAAATTTTAAAGCAATAAAAAATAATAAAATAATAAAAATAAATTAAGAAAGCAATATTAATGTGCTTTGTAATTAAAACATTTCACATAAACCCCTTCAAAACTGCAATATTTATATTTTTATTTCATTTTAATTAAAAATGGTATTAAATGCAGATATGTTTAAAGCTTAAATACAGTGTACAAAAGTTATGATTGTTTCATAAATTATTAAAATTAGTACACACATTCTGAATGCATTGTGTGCATTAAATAAGTAAACGATAATAATGCATGTTATTAATTGTGCTTTTCTTACATCTAAAGCGCTAAATCACGCATAATACAAAAATAAAAATACTAAACGATCTAACTGAAGAAAACATTATTAATAAAAGTACAGCAATAGTAAATAAACTTAGGATGAAAACACTGTGCTAAAATAATATTTACAACGATGAACCCAATGACGACAGGATTTTAATTTTGGGGTGAACTGTCTCTTTAAGAATGTCTACACTGTAAATATATCCGTAAATTAGCAGTTTTCTATATTTTGTGATTCACGTTTTTATTTTTCCCCATTTATTTCTGCTTTTGAACTGCATTATGGGAGCTTGATTTTTCTTGCAACAACTTTTAACCTTGAAATATTGTAAAAAGTGTCTCTTATGAGCATTTGTAATAGTTTGAAGTGCTATATTGTCTGGGTTGGTGTTGTATATTACGCTACAGAAAGCTTGTAATAAACTGCAGCACATTTTCTGTTATTTTATACACTTATTCCTCTAGATATTATTTATTATACATTATGTCATTTAAAACGACTAAAGTGTCAATAAAAGTGACTTTGTAAAACTGTTGAGTTGAATTGTCAACATCAGAAGTGGACAGAGCAGAGATCAACATCCCATAATGCAATTCACAACCCTAAATACAAGAAAAACTGTTTATTAACAGATATTTACAGTGTAGAAGAGGTTATTAATTATTGCTTGTGTTTCAGGCATTCAAGGCCCGACCATCAGAACAGTGGTGAATGACAGGGTTGTGGTGCACTTCAAAAACTTTGCATCCCAATCCTTCAGTATTTCTCCCATCGGCATTCCCTACTGGAAACAATCAGAAGGTAATAATAATGCATTCATTCATTTTCCTTCGGCTTAGTCCCTTATTTATCAGGGGTCGCCACAGCGTGATGAACCACCAATTATTCCAGCACACCCCTTCCAACCACAACTGGGAAACCAATACACACTTACTCACACACACACACTCATACACTACGGCCAATTTAGTTAATCAGTTCCCCTATAGCACATGTGTTTGGACTGTGGGGGAAACTGGAGCACCTGGAGGAAACCCACACCAACATGGGGAGAACATGCAAACTCCACACAGAAATACTAACTGACTCAGCCGAGGCTCGAACCAACGATCTTCTTGCTGTGAGGCAATCATGCTACCCACTGTTCCACCAACCCTTTGTGTTCAACAGAAAAAAGAAACAAGCAAGATTACTTAATGATGACAGAATTTTCCTATCTCTTTAAAGCGCATGTGATTTCCCATTCAACCCAGCATTTAGTAAGTCTGTGCTTACCCACAAACCTGAAAGCAACATCCTGAGAGTAAAGCAACATCCTGATTGGTTTTAAAAGCCCGTAATGTGTACAGATAAAGCTCAACATCCTTCTGCTTTTCAGGCGCGGGGTACGAGGACTCCAGCTCTTTTCAGGAGCGTGCAGATGACTCGGTGCCCCCTGGTGGCTACTATAGATACGTGTGGGACATTTCTCCAAACTCTGGGCCAACCACATCTGACCCAGACTGCCTGACCTATATCTACTCATCCCAGGTGGACATCATTCGAGACTTTAACAGCGGACTCATCGGCGCACTGCTGATCTGCAAAACAGGTGCTTCTCTCTCTGATGTACAGTGAGGAAAATAAGCAGTGTTACTTTTGAAAGTAAAGCATTACAATATTGAGTAACTCCCCAAAAAGTAACTAGCTGTTTTACTTAGTTAGTTTTGATGGTAAGTGGCTGAGGCTTCAATTCAATTCATCTTTATTTCTCTAGTGCTTTTACAATGGAGATTGTGTCAAAGCAGCTGAACACAGAAGTTCTAGTAAACTGAAAGTGTGTCAGTCCAGTGTACAGTGTTGAAGTTCAGATTAGCTCAGTTCAGTGTGGTTTAATTTTCACTGAAAGTCCAAACACTGAAGAGCAAATCCATCCGTGCACAGCTCCACAAGTCCCAAAACCAAGCAAGCCATTTGTATTGGCATTTTGCCGTTTGCTTGAATGGTGGCTCTGAATTGTCAAAACACCTCTCAAAGCGCTTTTTCGGAAGCAAAAAATGAAAATAAATAAATAAATCAAACCTGGTTCAAATTTTTTTAAGACGGACGAAAGTTTCGGGGGCAGTGTGTCAATGCGATTGACACAACATGAGGTGGAATTTATTTATTAATGTGTGAAAATTGCGGATTCAGTGTTTAATAACCTTTTATTTTAATGATCTAGGCGTAAAGTCTAAAGCAAAAGCATTAAGGCCGTGCCCGAATCCACTTTTGCTATTTTATGGATGGACAAATCCGCTCTGCGCCCGGCGCATGGTCTAACAGGGTTGTGCTTATTCTCTTAATGAGTTTTTGGATGTGTTTTGAGCATAACGTGCATTAAACCAATCTCATCTCCCATTCCCTTTAAGAGTCAGTTGTGTTGCTCCATGGTGCATTAGCTATTTACATGGTGGACTTTGTAAGTGTAAAAACTGAATGCTTCACTAGCGAGAAAACAGTTAAACAGAGCATCTGCAGCGTGAGGATAAACAACAAGCCTCCTCCATTCAGCCTCTTTACTTTCTCTTTACTTTACTTTTACTCTTCACTTTACTCCTTTACTTTGGTGGAGTAAGGAAACGGTGGAAAATCACTCCACTGAACACATCCATTAGTCTACATATATAATTTCCTTTGTTAAGCACAAAGATTTGTTTCAAAACTATTTCTAAATTCAGTTCTAATCTCCAGCAAAGGAATAAATGAACATTAATAATGAAGTGTGGTCAAAACACTGAGTTTTATCCAAACACACATCCTGTTCTTATGCCCCATATGGTGATGCAGACGTCTCCAAAACTCCAAAAAACCATAAACAAGTTGAAAGTTGTTTTAAGTTTTTAGTTTCTATGCTCCCAAAATCATTCAGCATAGAAGAAAATGAAAATATAATAGGAAATTTCAGAACGGAAAACTTTCAGAACGGAAATATTTAGAAAGGAATAAAAAAATTCCAGGAGGGCGAATAATTTTGCCATATTTGAGGACATATAACATATATATATATATATATATATATATATACATATATATATAAGGAGGATGGGTTCTGCTGATATATCCATTGGGAAGTAAATTACCAATGACAAGTGAATTTAATGAGACGTAAACTGTGTTGTATTGAATGAGAACGTGCTTTTTTCCCTCAGACGCTCTGACCGAGGACAGACAGAGGAGAGTGCCAGAGTTTATTCTGCTCCTCTCGGTTTTCGATGAGAATAAAAGCTGGTATCAGGACTTGGGTCGAGCAGAAAAACTGAAGAAAACCTCCAGCACTAACCAGTACCACACCATCAACGGCTACATCAACTCCACATTACCAGGTGAGTTCATGAGCACACTTGCCCTTCATCAGCTAATAACACATACACTGTAAAAATGCTGGTCTCCACACTGTTCCTTCATGTTGTCCCAACACAAATTGATCAAGTTACTGTAATCACTTTTGCAAATTAAAGTGGACTGAACATCAAACAATTAAGTTGTCCCAAAAAACCTTAGTGCTGTGTTTACACCAGATGCGAAAAGTGCAAATAAATTACGCTATTCGCATGTAAACAGACGCATGAACATTTTGAGTTTACTCTCACGTCAAAATCACCTCCCAATAGACACGGATCGCATCATGGCCAGGGCTTCTGTCTGCCTGTTGACTTGCTAAACGACTAGCATGGATTTTGTTGAGAGAATAGCTGTGTTTATGTGCTTCAGGAAGGCTTAAACAGCTTATACATTGATTTGGAACTGTGTCTAAGTCCACTAGATCCTTTCAGAGGTGCACCCAGCTCTGTGAGTTCATCAACTCCTCCGAAACCAGTACCTGGATGATGGAGGCTTTTAGCTGTGTTTCAGACTGAGCCGATACCAGTTTGATAAACTGTTGTCCGGTGTCGGCAAGAGGATTTCTCCTCAGGACACCAACAATAGGCACTACGTCATAATCCTAACCCTACGTCCTAACCCTAACACTACAAGAGTAAGCTCCTGATTGGTTAACGCAGCGCGAATGTCCGCTGAAGTTCAGGTTTTCCAACTCGAGTGCTTGAGAATTGTGTTGTTTCAACTCATTTGATATAAGTAGTTTGAACAAGCAACAAAAAAATCACTTTCGACATCTAAACTACTGCTACACTGACTGAGATCCAGATATCATGATTAAAATGCATATTCTTTTTTATTTTCCATGAGTAATTCTGTGTCTGTGTTTGTGGTTTGCTCAGGTCTGAGTGTGTGCGAGAAGAGTCCGCAGGTCTCCTGGCACCTCATCGGTCTGGGCTCCAGTCCTGAGATCCACAGCATACAGTTTGAAGGACACACTCTGAAGGTGTTCGACCACAAGCGGGTGACGGTGGAGATGACACCCATGACCTTCACCACAGCCCTCATGAAGCCCTCGGCCACGGGGAGGTTTCTGATCTCCTGCAGGATCCACTCACATCAGACAGGTCAGACTCGCTAAGTTTCTGGACTGATGAGCAATGGGATGGCGTGTACGAGGGACGAAGAGGGCATCAAAACAAGAAAAATATAATGCAGCTATAAGTATACGCATTTTTACCATGATGTCTGGATGTCAGTCAGTGTATCAGTACACTACCTGACAATAGTCTTGTCGTGGATCCCAGTTGTAAGAGCAACAAATAATAACTTGACTTCTAGTTGATCAAGTGTAAAAGTGTCAGAAGGTGGATTTTTTCACTGAATCATCTGTTGAACTGCATCCCCATCATCACAAATACTGCAGAAGACCTACTGGAACCAACATGGTGCCAAGATTCTCACAGAAATTAGTCAAGTTTGGTGCAGGAAAAGTCATGGTTTGGGGTTACATTCAGTATGGGGGCAGCCTGAGGTATCAACAGCCTGAGGTATCAAGACATTTGTGCTGCCCATTACATTACAAACCACAGGAGAGGGCAAATTCTCCAGCAGGATAGCGCTCCTTCTCATACTTCAGCCTCCACATCAAAGATCCTGAAAGCAAAGAAGGTCAAGCTGCTCCAGGATTGGCCAGCCCAGTCACCAGACATGAACATTATTGAGCCTGTCTGGGGTAAGATGAAGGAGGAGGCGTTGAAGATGAACACAAAGAATCTTGATGAACTCTGGGAGTCCTGCAAGAACGCTTTCTTTGCCATTCCAGATGACTTTATTAATCAGTGATTTGAGTCATTGCAGAGATGTATGGATGCAGTCCTCCAAGCTCATGATGGAGTCAGACACAATATTCATTCTGTTTCCACTGCAGCATGAGCACATATTCTATACTGGACATTATTGAAGGTTCAGTGACCAGACTTTAGTCTAAGCAGAGTCAGACCTTACTGTCCTAATCAAATCAGTCAACATCAAGACATGATCATATTTTACTGTGGTCAAATAAGCGTCATCTAGAGGCCTTTACCTTTCATATAAGCCACTTCTGATACCAAATGATCAACTAGAAGTCCAGTTATTATTTGTTGTTCCTAAAACTTTTTTTAAATCGAAAATGTTCTATATATATATATCTTTATTATATATATCTTTCCAAAACCCTCAGCATTTGCTCGCTTCTCATGTGATCCGTGAAGATGAGCATTAACACAGGCTGATGGTAACCCAATGCATGTCTCTGTGTTGTTCTCCAGCTGGTATGAATGCGTTCTTCACTGTTGAAAACTGTCCTGAACCTGCACCACTTCCCCTCCCCGACAAGAGAAACGTTAAACACTCAGATGACGAAGAGGATGAGGAGGATGAAGACAACATGTTCTCTGTGGTGTTCAAACAAGGAGGTCCAATATCTGTGCTTCGCTCCAGCGCAAAGGGACGACCCAAAGTGTGGCTCCATTACATCTCTGCAGAGGAGACGAACTGGGATTATACAGCTCAGAGCGGAGACCGGTACGCCTCACAACATTACTTTTCTCTTTGCCATGATGACAGCACATAATATTAGACTAGATATTCTTCAAGACACTAGTATTCAGCTTAAAGTGACATTTAAAGGCTTAACTAGGTTAATTAGGGTAAAGTTAGGGTAATTAGGCAAGTCATTGTATAACAGTGGTTTGTTCTGGAGACAATCCAAAACTAATATTGCTTAAGGGGGCTAATAATATTGACCTTAAAATGGCTTTAAAACAATTAAAAACTGCTTTTATTCTAGCTGAAATAAAACAAACAAGACTTTCTCTAGAAGAAAAAATATTATCAGAATTACTGTGAAAATTTCCTTGCTCCATTAAATATCACTTGAGAAATATTTAAAAAAGAGGGCTAATAATTTTGTCCTCAGCTGTATATTATCTTTAAGTTTTCATCTTCAAGTACAGGACAAGTCAACATGCGAGACATGCCGCCTGAAACTAATGCTGATGTTCATGCTTCAGGCCTGCATCTTCAGCCGGGTCTGAGTGGTTCAGAAAAGGCCCTCAGCGTCTGGGTGGTGTTTATAAGAAAGTGGCGTTCGTGGAATACACGGACAAGACCTTCAGCGTCAAGAAAACCACAGAGAAAACATTGATCGGCCCCGAGCTCCGAGGGGAAGTAGGAGACAAGTTTCAGGTAAATTTCAATGGATAGTTCACCCAAAAATGACATTCTGTCATCATTTCTATCACACTCGTGTTATAATTCACTATTAATAATCCAAGCGAGCCGGATAATGATAATTAAAGCCACAGTGAATCATAATCAATACAGATGATTTATTCACTTGTTCATTCAGGTCTGTTGAATGCTTGATTCTGATTGGCTGATGAGCATTCAAAGGTGTTTAGTTATTGTCAGATAAACGCACAGCTAAAGTAGTAGCAGATTTAGAGCGCATTACAGCTCCATATCACTCCGCTGAATGATTAGAGTTCTTTCACAGCTACATCAGTCAAAAACACATCAAAACACAACAGAGAGCTTTGGAAAAGATGTGGAAGAAACTAGTGATGTTTGAGGAGGACAAACACCTGACTAATACACTCTCAAGTGCAACATCTGAGCAGTGGATTTAGCTGTGGTGACCATAATATAATCGGAGTAATCAGAAAATGCGAACTGAAGGTCACCACCTCAGGTGTGCATTATTTTCTAATAATTCAATGGAGAGAAAGAAGGGAAAGTAGAGCAAATCATACTTTGATGGATTGTTAATTATGAAAAAAGACGTATGCATGTGTGATAAATGTAGGGAGAACTTCATGCTAACTTTAAAGTCTGATGTCATTAACTTCTCTTTGGTTTCTCTCTATCAGATTGTCTTTAAAAATATGGCCAGTCGTCCATTCAACATTTATCCAAATGGCCTGACCAGCGTTCAGCCTCTGAAGACAACAAACAAAGGTATGAACCACGGTGGCTCAGTGGTTAGCACTGTCGCCTCACAGCAAGAAGGTCGGTGGTTTGAGCCCCAGCTAGATCAGTTTGCATTTCTGTGTGGAGTTTGCATGTTCTCCCCGTGTTGGTGTGGGTTTCCTCTGGGTGCTCCGGTTTCCCCCACAGTCCAAACACATGCGCTATAGGGGAATTGATGAACCAAATTGGCTGTAGTGTATGAGTGTGTGTGTGTGTGAATGTGAGTGTTTATGGATGTTTTCCAGTACTGGGGTGCAGCTGGAAGGGCATCCACTATGTAAAACATATGCCGGAATAGTTGGCGATTCATTCCGCTGTGGCGACCTCTAAAATTGAAACGAAGCCAAGGGAAAATGAATAAATGAATGAATGCACCATTGGTTTTCATGTTTCTGACAGAAGAAAAGGGTATATGTATATAAAAATAGAAGTTAATAAATTTACAAACTTGTTTACATCCTGTGTACCTATGGTAGTACTTACAATAACTGTGAAATATCTAGTAATTAAGCATGAACCCACCCTTAAACTTAACCCATGTGCTGTAGTTACCTTACATTTCCTAGTACTATATATGCTAAGTACACTGGAAAAAATTATTCATTGGAATTTAATAAAAGGTAAGTGGTTGCAAACAGTTTATATGCGTTTAATTTAAACAAAGAAATTAAGTTGAACATAACGACATTTCATTTATTTGTTTACACTTAAGTTCGTTAGCC
Source organism: Danio aesculapii (assembly GCF_903798145.1). Classification (NCBI taxonomy): domain Eukaryota; kingdom Metazoa; phylum Chordata; class Actinopteri; order Cypriniformes; family Danionidae; genus Danio; species Danio aesculapii. The sequence goes on from NC_079448.1 coordinate 1,440,870, forward strand.
GCGCCCCTCCAGCTGTAAGTTATGACAACAAACAGAAATCTTGAACAGGAGGAGTCTTTCTGAACTCTCTTTCTGAATGAAACACCCACTTTACTACATCCAATCAGCTTGCAGTAGACAAAACAAGCCCCGCCCACTGCTTTCTCATTTAATACTCTGTTTCTCTAGCAACTGTGTCACAAACGCCCACTTTACTACATCCAATCAGCTTGCTGGATTTGAATTGACCTGTAATGTATTTAATTAATACACCTGTCTTTTGTGTGTGTGTGTGTGTGTGCTAAAGACAAACAGGTGGACCTGCGTTCTCTGGCCGTTCCTCCAGGTGAGATTATGACGTACCTGTGGAAGCTGACGGCTGAAGACGGACCCACAGATGCCGACCCGCGATGCCTGACGCGGATTTACCAGAGTACGCTGGATCCAGTCCGGGATGTGGCATCTGGGCTGGTGGGACCCCTGATCATCTGCAAATCCCAGTCTCTGGATAAAAGAGGCAGAGTGGTGAGAAGAGAGAAAACAATGAATGACTGTAATACTAGAGCTGTGGTGAAAAACACTGATTCTGCATCGATCTACATCCATATTCTCTCAGGAGTCTGAGTTTTTAACAGCAGATGGAGCTCTAGGCTAGTGTTTAACAGTAGATGGAGCTCTAGGCTAATTTTAACCACACTCTAGGCAAGTGTTTAACAGTAGATGGCTCTCTAGGCTAGTTTTTAAGAGTAGATGAAGCTCTAAGCTGATTTTAACCGTGCTCTAGGCTAGTGTTTAATAGTAGATGGAGCTTGAGCCTTGTTTTTAACAGCAGATGGCGCTCTAGGCTAGTTTTAAACAGCAGATGGCGCTCTAGGCTAGTTTTAAACAACAGATGGTGCTCTAGGCTAGTTTAAAACAACAGATGGCGCTCTAGGCTAGTTTTAAACAACAAATGGTGCTCTAGGCTAGTTTATAACAGCAGATGGCGCTCTAGGCTAGTTTATAACAACAGATGGCGCTCTAGGCTAGTTTATAACAACAGATGGCGCTCTAGGCTAGTTTTAAACAACAAATAGTGCTCTAGGCTAGTTTTTAACAGCAGACGGCGCTCTAGGCTAGTTTAAAACAACAGATGGTGCTCTAGGCTAGTTTATAACAGCAGATGGCGCTTTAGGCTAGTTTTAAACAACAGATGGTGCTCTAGGCTAGTTTATAACAACAGATGGCGCTCTAGGCTAGTTTTTAACAGCAGATGGCGCTCTAGGCTAGTTTTTATCAATAGATGGTGCTCTAGGCTAGTTCTTAACAACAGATGGCGCTCTAGGCTAGTTTAAAACAACAGATGGCGTTCTAGGCTAGTTTATAACAGCAGATGGCGCTCTAGGCTAGTTTTTAACAACAGATGGTGCTCTAGGCTAGTTTATAACAGCAGATGGCGCTCTAGGCTAGTTTTAAACAGCAGATGGCACTCTAGGCTAGTTTTAAACAACAGATGGTGCTCTAGGCTAGTTTTTAACAGCAGATGGCACTCTACGCCAGTTTAAACAACAGATGGCGCTCTAGGCTAGTTTAAAACAACAGATGGTGCTCTATGCTAATTTTTAACAGTAGATGGCGCTCTAGGGTAGTTTTTAACAGCAGATGATGATCTAACAGCTGTTAAAAACTAGCCTAGAGCACCTTAAAAATTTGCCTAGAGTGCTGTCTGCTGTTAAATTCTAGCCTAGAGCTGAACGAACCAAAAGTGCCATCTGTTTTTTAAAAACTAGCCTCGAGCGCCATCGGTTAAAAACTAGCCTAGAGCGTCGTCTATTGTTTAAAACTAGCCTTGATCGCCGTCTACTGTTAAAAACTAGTATATACTTTGTACTATACTTGTAATATAATATATATCCACCTGGTTATTTTATGCAAAATAAAAAATAACGTTACTTGTAATTATTTGTGAAACTATCAGATTGTTTCAAGGAACCCTACACCATTTTTACATCTAGGATTGAATCTATACACATGCATAGATGGCAGATGGTAATAAATGCTGCTGATGTTGTAACAGGTGACTTCAGATAAAGAGAAGAAGCTGTTGTTTACGGTGTTTGATGAAAACAGAAGCTGGTACTTCGAGGAAAACATCAAGAGAAACAGTGAAGATCTGGCTAAGATCGACCGCAATGATCTGGACTTCTACAATTCCAACATCATGCACAGTGAGCGCAGTTTTCAGTGTCTTGATAATGTGTAAAATCTGTGGAGCGTAGTAGTTATCATGCATTACATTTTACATTAATTACATAAATTATTACTAATTTTACATAAATTATATTATAGCTACACTCAACAAATAACGTTTGCCGTTTGTTCAAACTACTTAAGTTGAGCTGAAACAACACAATTCCTGAGGTGTTTTTTTTTAGGACAACTTAATTGTTTCATGTTCAATCGACTTATATTTGTAAAAACTAATAAGTTAACTTAATTCCTTCATGTTGTCAAAACACAAGTTGTTTTTAGATGTTTAAGTATATTATTCGAAATAAATCAAATCAAAACATCAAGCATTGAAAATAATAACAACAACATATTTACATATTTATATTTTTCTTTAAAAATACACTGTGATAGGCTGCATAGAGGTTTTATAATTTATAATATAATTTAATTATTATACAGTTGAAGTCGAAATTATTCGCCCCTTCTTTCTCACAGTATTTCCTATAATATTTTTTCTTCTGGAGAAAATCTAAAATCTGTTTTTCATTGTTTTAAAGCCATTTTAAGGTCAATATTATTAGCCCCCTTAAGCAATATTAGTTTTGGATTGTCTCCAGAAGAAACCACTGTTATACAATGACTTGCCTAATTACCCTAACCTTACCCTAATTACCCTAGTTAAGCCTTTAAATGTCACTTTAAGCTGAATACTAGTGTCTTGAAGAATATCTAGTCTAATATTATGTGCTGTCATCATGACAAAGAGAAAATAAATCAGTTATTAGAAATGAGTTATTAAAAGTATTATGTTTAGAAATGTGTTGAATAAAATCTGCTCTCTGTTAAATAGAAATTGGGGAAATAACATATATGGGAGGGTGAATAACTCTGACTTTAGCTGTGCATCATATATTTAATACACTGTTGCTACATCAAACAGGACTAATGGCAGTTTTATTGTCTGTTTCAGCTGTGAACGGTTTTATGTTCAACCACCTACAGTACAAGATGTGTGTTGGCGATGTGATCCTCTGGCACGTGGCGAGCATCGGCATGCAAAACAACTTCCTGTCAGTTTATTTCACCGGGAATACGTTTGAGCGGGAAAAAGCTTACGGAACAGTGCTCACGCTTTTCCCAATGACTGGAGACACAGTGACCACTGAAGTGGAGATGCTGGGTAAGGTCAAAGGTCAAGACACTGACTTTTAAATATACACTGTCAAAAACATCTGTTAACCATTTTGTGTTTATTTGCGGTTGTGAATTGCATTATGGGATGTTGCTCTGTCTACTTCTGATGTTGAAAATTCAACTTAACAGTTTAACAAAGTGACTTTTATTGACATTTTAGTAGTTTAAATTAATAATATATTGTATAAGAAATGATATCGAGAGATATAAGGCTGTAGATTAAGAGAAAATGTGCTGCAGTTTATTACAGGGGATTTGTAGAGTAATATAAAACACCAACCCACACAATATAGCACTGCAGACTATTACACACGCTCATAAAAGTCACCTTTTACAACTTGTTAAGGTTAAAAAGGTGTTGGAAGAAAGATCAAGATCCCATAATGCAGCTCAAAAGCAGAGCTAAATGGGGAAAAATAAAAACGTGAATCACAAAATGTGGAAAACTGCTCATGTACGGATATTTCTTACAGTGTAGATTGATGATGCTTACCAGAAATTAAAGCCACTTTCAATACACTCCAAGAAATGCTGCGTTCACCCCAAACTTGGTAAAATATTGACTAACCCAAACATTGGGTTAATTTCAACATAGGCACATTCTGAAAACGTAGCCCTATATACATTTCTGGAGATCGCAAATTATGTATCCAGAGGTACGTATGGCTGCATTTCATCTTTAAAATGGGGCGGTATGACGCCGGTCCTTTTCGCGCTTACCGACTGAACGCTTACCCCTGTATGAACGGCTTTACCACTGTTTCCAGTTTGCCCAGTTAGCTCGCCATGTATGTCAACGTACTTGAGATGCAGAGAGGAGTTGATCAAGAAGAATGGTTCCAAAAAGTGGGTAAGACAAAAACAGAAGCCAAGAAATAAAATAAACAGGGTGAGAATGTGGTAAAATCTGAAAACGTGGTAAAAATTAGGCGACGGCTGTTCTTTTTTCGGATTGCTTTTTAAAACTGTCGGTTGGGTTTTGGGAAGTGGGTGGGCGGGTCAATCGGTGCTTTTGAAAACACTATTGGTTGGGTTTAAGGGAGGAGGAGGGTGGGTCAGTCGATCAGTCAGTCAGTCAGTCGACAGTGCCCTCTGGTGGATTTGCGTGAGAACAGCCGACGGGAATGGCACTCGTGAGAGAAATTTGAGATCTAAAAAAGCGTACACAATGCCCTCTGGTGGATTCATTTAAAATGTCATTTCTGAGGGAATGACACCTAATATTAGTTGTCATCAGCATGGATAAAATCTCATTCACATTCATGCGTCATGTCATGATTATAAAGGTTCATGTCTTATGAACACCCCTTTAAGTAAAGTAATATAACAATATATTTATATATTTATATTGAATATATATCAAATAAATATATATCAAGTAAAGTAAATGTAACTTCAGTTCAGTTAAAGTCAATTACATTAAAAGAGTAAGACTTATACTCCTTAATGAACTGCTATAGCTGTTGGTTTAGACCAAGGGTGTCCAAACTCAGTCCTGGAGGGCCGGAGTCCTGGAGAGTTTAGCTCCAACCCTAATCAAACACACCTGAACCAGCTAATCAAGCTCTTAGTAGATATACTAGAAACTTCCTGGCAGGTGTGTTGAAGCAAGTTGGAGCTAAACTCAGCAGGACACCGGCCCTCCAGGACCGAGTTTGAACACCCCTGGTCTAGACGAAGACTTGTAGTAGCTTTAATCATGTGTCTGACCTCTAAAATCTATATTTAATTCATGTTCATATCTGCAGGAGAATGGGAGGTCAGCGCATTTGACCCGTCTCTAAAAGAGCGAGGTATGAGCGTCCGCTATACCGTGGTAAACTGCGAACGTGTGCTCCCCAAAGTAGACTACGATGACTACGATGAAGAATTCATGGAGATCATCGAAAAAAACTTCCCCAATCCACGAGGCACCATGGGAAAAAACCGCACTATCGCCATCCGCGTCTGCAGAAACAGAACTGTGACGGATTCTGGGAGCGGACGGGAAAACACGAGACACAATGAGACACTGAACAGAAGCCATGTGTGCGAGATAAGATATATTTCAGTAAAAGAAGAGAACGATCTGGAAGCGTTATCGCAGGGCGGTATTCCTCAGGATATTCTGGATCAACTAGACGATGATATTGGAGGAAACTCAGTGGAAAGACAGAAAAGATCCCACCAGGAATCCCACACAGTCACATCCAGTTACACTGAATTAACTCAAAACCAACACAATGACACACAATCAGGTGCTGAAACTACAAATGAGCTACTCAGAAAATTCCTCTTCAAAGATACAAACCTAAATATCTCTAGAAGAAAGCAGGATAAGATGGAGGAAAGCTTGAATCCGCTTAGCTATAATACAATCCTAAATATCTCAATGGTGGAGATTGAAAAAGCAAGGAGTCGGAGAGAACTGTGGAGCGT
>NC_079448.1:1451671-1534171 GCF_903798145.1 Danio aesculapii
TGTGGAGCCAACATCACTACTTGCTATACACGTTTATACACATATACACTTATTTAACAACACACTTACATGCCAATTTGCACATAACAGCTGCACATATAACGTTGTATATAGTAATAAACACGTACATACACTTGTCAATCTGTATATTTGCACTCACTACTTCTATTTTTTATAATATATTTATGATCTGTTTTTTGTTCTGTCTCTGTAATCCTGTTGCACTGTAGAAGCTCTGTCACCAAAACAAATTCCTCGTATGTGTGAACATACCTGGCAATAAAGCTCTTTCTGATTCTGATTCCTGGGTTACAAAACCCTGCATTTGCCAACACAGGTTCATTAAGAATTTGTGCCCAGGCCTACATTTTTGAGAACCGAGAAATATGTGCTCACAGGTATATATATCTGCATTTTATGTGTACAACGAATGCTACTGGCAGGGGATGGTAGTTTCCAGCTTGACTGTTTGCTTAGTAGCTCACTGTGAATAACACTACACTTGGGAGGCGTAGCAGACCAGTCCACAGTTCAAGTCCAGTTTGCAGGTGAAACTCTTAACCACTATGGCTTTTCTTTTCTAGATTAGGGCTTTTGAATAGACTTTGGGTTTAGGGAATTGGTTTGAGATCGACAGAGATGTACACACACAGTGGCCTCTGGTGGAGTTACGAGAAATGTTCTATGGCCGACTCTACACTAGTCCCTCGGTCTAGATAGAAGCATCTGCCAAATGCATTGAAATAAACACACACTTCTGCATTCTCTCTGTGTTTATCAGGAGAAGGACATAAACTCTGGGCTGATCGGCCCGGTGTTGATTTGTCGTCCTGGAACGCTCAACCCACGAGTCCTGCTTCAGCCTGACGTCACAGATTTCTTTCTTCTTTTCACCACATTTGATGAAAGAAAGAGCTGGTACCTCGACTATAACATCAGGAAGTTCTGTATCCCACCCTGCCAGGCCAGAGTAGACGATCCCTGGTTCCAGACCAGCAACAAGTTTGCAGGTACATAGTTTGCATTTAAAGACCTATTATTTGCCTTTTTACACTAGTGGGCGGGGCTTTCCCCCTCTGATGACACGTACAAAGGGAGAATGTCAATCAAAGTGTTTCTGCAGGCTGTTTTGATCAAGTCTGATTAGAATCAATACTATTCATTCATGTTGACCATTAGAGACTGCTGGAGATATTCACTCACTGCTGACACACTACTGGGGTTAAACTCCTTATAGAAGGGATTTCTGCATAATAGGTCCCCTTTAATGTTTATTATTATTGATTTGGACATTTCAGTAATTACGAAATTCTGATCTTCATGTCTTTATTTGTTTATATGTTTAATTTATTTGTTAATATTTGATGCATTTCAAGTAATTAAATCTGCTGGAACCATTTCGCTTGTACTTTATATTTCAGTACCATGTTCTTAGTATGTACAGTCCTTTGAAAATCAAAATTTTCCAAATCAGGACTTAATACAATGATCTGCTGGTCTAAAAGCAGACCTATTAAGCAAAAATCACTTTCATAAGGGGTTTAAACACAGTTGTGTGAATATAACCAGCCTCTAAACGTCTCGCTCAGACCCTTTTTATGATTATTTAACACTTAGCACAAGCTAGTAGTAATTTAACAAATTATTTCTGTCATGTATACAAACTTAAGATCTTATTTAGAAACCTACACCAATAGGATTGCGCTTTAGATGCCATCTTGTGGTCAGATGCGAAAATTCTCAACTCTCACAGTGCATTATGGGTATTTTCTAGCTGTTCAGTGTGCATGGGTTGTAGACTTGTTATTGCAGTGCATTGTGGGATTGATTGAGTGCACTTCATAATGTCCACTATGGTTTCGGACACCGCTAGAAATGGCAAATAGCGCACTATTTGAGGGAATAGGATACATGCAGAAGCACTTTAGTGTGTTTAAGGTCTGTTTTCTTTAAAAATCAACGATCTTCAATACCTGATTGATATACGATATGTAAATGAATGCTGAAGTCTGATTGTATTTTAATTACATGACAACATCATTGCTGTAAAAGGAACCGTATGAAATTGAAAATATTCAATAGGCGTCAATTTTGAATACAGTCTATGAAATTCAATAGGGTGTCCTAACTTTCTCACAGGACTAAATCAAGTTTAAACACATGCAGTCTGAGAGAAAAACACCAATGTTTGATGATGTGTTCTTTGGTTCTTGTAGCTATTAATGGTTACGTGTCTGAGACGCTGCCCGGCCTGAGAGTTGAGCAGTACAGGACGGCCCGCTGGCATCTGCTCAATCTGGGAACTCATGGCGAGTTTCACGCTGTTCACTTCCACGGACTGCCGTTCAGAGTGGGAAAAGATCAGGAACACCGCATGGGAATTTTCAATCTATATCCTGGTAAACAGCCACCTTTATAATCTAATCATCCATTCTGTGATAAATAAAACATTTACAAGAATAGCATTTCTAAAATGACCATTTTTTTAAATATTTATTTTTGGCCTTTATTAGATAGGACAGTAGTCAGACAGGTAGCAAAGTGGGAGAGAGAGAGAGAGGGGGTAGGGTCGGGAAATGTCCTCAAGCTGGGATTCGAACTCGGGACGCCCTGAAGTGCTACGGCATATGTCGGCACGCTAACCACTAGGCTATTGCGCCAACTAAAATGACCATATTAAATTTATTTACGGTCACTTTTGATTGATTGAATGAATAAGATGCCAAAACAAAGTATTAATTTCTTTTCTTCTTACTCCAAATCAAAGCAAAAAAATTGAGCAACACTATTATGAACATTAATAATAATCAGAAATGTTCCTTAATCATCAAATTAGACTGATTTTTAAAGGATCAACCGACACTGAGGACTAGGGCTGAGCGATATGGCAAAAATGTAATCTCGATAATTGTATATCGTTATTGTTCAATATGGATAATATTTCAGTATCAGTTGTTAATGCTTCCAGATTTAAAGGAGTACCCCAACAATGACTAAAGCCACAAAAATGAGTGGCTCCATCAAAAAGCATAGCATGGCTGATAAATTTGGTGCATTTCTAATATCAACTTTCTAATATCTACACTTTCCATTGTTGCACATTTCTGCTGTGTGATTGGCTCTTAGATCAATACAGAGTAAAAAAGGCCAGAGCTTATCATTGTTATTGACATAAATAAATGCAATTCGATATAACATTGTTTATTGAGCCAGACCTACTAAAGAAATGATGCTGAAAATTCAAAAATCTATCTATAAGATGCATCGAAATAATTATATTGCACTATATAACAATATTAAACAATAACAATTTTTTACAGTATTTAAAATTAAAGAAATGCAACCTTGATGAGCATCAGAGACTTTCTTCGATAACAGAACACTTAGTTATTTCTAGGTCCTCCTCAGTGTCGTTATATTAATTGTTCTGTGTGTTTTTGGCAGGTGTTTTTGGGACGGTGGAGATGCGACCTGCCATTGCAGGCACCTGGTTAATAGAGTGCACTATAGGAGAACATCAGCTGGCAGGAATGAGGGCAAAACTGCTGGTCTACAATCCACGTAAGAGCATTTAACTCTCATTCTCATTAGCTGTGTGTGTTTCCATCCAAAGATGCCAATTAGACTAATGTCCAAACTGAAATATCACATCAAACTTTAGTGAATAAAGCAGCGTTTCCATCCAATGAGAGACAAAAGAGAACAGAATCATCAGTTCCTGATAAACTTGCACTGATATTGCTGAGAGAAGTGGAGTTTGCTGCACTGTTGGGATTCTCCACAGTGGTGTTTGTTCTCCTCTAATAAATGAGCTGCGCCTCAGAAGACGAAATGCAATGAACGCGGTGAATGCAGTGGCTTTTGGAGGCATGAGACAGATACTCAAGACAGTTCTGGAGGTAAAAATAATAATAGAAGAATAATAATACTGAAGCACTGTGTTGACGGACTGACGGAAGACTGAGGCCTTTTACAATCAGCACAACAACATTTCAGATCTGCAACAATGGAGAGCTGCAAACATGGAGAGCTGCAGACCAACATTAATGATGCAAACACCCTCACACACACATCTATATCTGTGAAAAACTACATCGGATCATGCAGACTGATGAGCTTATTCACTAAATGTGTTTCTATCATGGTTTATGCACATTATTAGATAAAATGTTTATCCTACTCAATTTATGTGCATACCTTCTTTATAGGCATTTTCAAAATTTCTGAGCATCTTTACATTTCCATTAAAGAGCCCCTAATGTGTGTTTTTTTGAAAATGAGCTTCATGCAGCATGTAACACAGCATTAAGTGAATAAAACATCCAGCTGAGGTATAAATCTTAAAGTGCAGCGTGTTTAAAACTATTGATTCTTTATCGAATTAGTCGACTCAGAGTCGAATAGATGAATCGTGTTGGGATTGCATCGACGTCGACACGGTACATCACCAAATATGTACTTCCAGTTCCTGCAAAATGTGAACACACTTTCACTTCAGACACGAGCGGAGGCGCGAGGGATCACGGGACTGATCATGACATGAAGATGACGATCACTGACAGATAGAGATTCGGTTGAGGGGAATAAAGGGTTAAAGTTAATTTTTTTACAACAACACCACAGTATAGCCGACCGTGTGCTGAGTGTGTTCCTGTCATATTTCTGATTTTTGATACAATAACCTACATTGAAACGTGGGATTCATCGGCTGTTTGCTATTGAAGGGGCAGCAGAGACTATGGGACTTTGTCAGACTTTGACAGGGACTTATAAGAGACTTATAAAGTTACTGACAGTAACTTTTACAGTTTATATGTACAGTTTCTTCTTCCTCCGGATCATAACATGTAAGTGTCATTAAAATTGTTGCCTCATTTTGTGTAGTTTGCAAAATATGTGTTTAATTGTGTTATGAGTTATAATCGCCCTGCGCGGCTTGTAATCACGTATCTATTATAGATCAGTGCTTGTACTGTATCTCTCAGGTTAAATCTTCATGCGGCTGTTTACATATTGAGTCCAAAACTACATTAAAAACGTGATGCGTGCGTCTTCCTTTACTGATTTATACGCATTTCTCAAACATTCTCTGCTGTTTGCTTTTGCTATGGCCACCATCATCTGTTCCTCACACACGTGGTGCGGTCAATTTTCAAAATAGTTCAACTTTTGCCACTGTGTGGATTCAGACTGTGTGCCATTACTACTTGGGGTTAGGTTTAAGAGTAGAGTCATATGCTAGTGTTTAACTGCAATGCTTCATTGCATTCCTGCATTGGGCTCTCACATATTTCTGCTACTTCATACTATAGCTGTGGTGGGCATTTCCTCTCTGTCTCTGAACGCAGTCAACCAATCGCAATAGACTGGGTCATCGGACCAATCAGCGCAGTTTAGCTTCACACTAAAGAGAGGTTTGGGAACAAATGAATCACTGAACGATTCATATTGGAGTCGCTGAGATAATTAGGTAAAAATAAATGCAGATTATAAGATAATGAAAGTGTTTTTTGACTGTGCATGCATATCAGCCTGTTGTTGGAGACCCTTAAAACCAAAATATGACCTTTTTTAATGCAAAATAGGGGCTCTTTAAGTATTATTTTAGGCGATATTACAAAATGTGCATAAAATTACAGTAGGTGGATGGAAACATAGCTAATGAGGGATTGTCATGGATGTTACTTTGCATTGTGTTTCTGCAGTCGTGTTTTCTATCACTGTATAGTTGGAGGCCTAAAATTATCGATTTTTGTTTTAACAGAATGCAATCAGCCCATAGGAATGCAATCAAGATGGATTACCAACAAACAAATAACAGCTTCTGATTACTATGGTAAGAAGAAAACAACACAAAATTACATTACTAAAAGACATCGCACTTAAAGAGGCCACATGATGCTTCATTATGCACAAGTGTTCTTTTACATGAATACATTTAATAAACTTAGTTACAGTACATAGTGCAAGAGTCACATTACATGATTTGACCAACACAATCTCATGGCAATTCGTAACTTTTTGATTTAGTGGCTAATTCATAAGAATTTGTACGATCTAATTTGTACAATTTAGTACGATTTGCTCATCCCCCAATGACGGTTGGGTTTAGGGGTGGGGCTAGGTGCCACGCCTCCTTTTTAAAATCGTACGAAACTGTACGAATCGTACTGAACTCATACGAATTCATATGAATTAGCCACTAAACTGACAAAACGTAAAATACTTAAGTTTTCTCGTGAGATCAGGCTGGATTTGACTGATTTCCACCTCAAATTGGGATTAGTAAAGGAATGAATTCAGACGGCTGGAAACGGCACAGGATACAATGCAATAATTGCTATTTTCATTCATTTATTTTCTTTTCGGCTTAGTCCCTTTATTAATCAGAAGTCACCACAGCAGAATTAACCGCCATAAATGCTATTTTATTATTGCTAATTATTGTTTTTTTATTATTGTTGGCAGCCTGAAATTGATATTTAATTTAGATGAATGGCACAGCCTTAGTATAAACGCTGGTTTAAGCATTACAGAATACGCATACTGAATTATCATTCATATTAATTTTGATTTTTTAGGTAGATCTGTTAAATCATATTACTTTCTAACATTTTATTTAACAAAAATGTACTATACATAAGACTTAAAGAGGCCATATGATGTGTAATAATGCTTTCCTGTAGGGTTTATTGTAGTGGCGTTCCTGTAGTGGATAAATGTATGGAAAACCAGACTTGGCAACCCTGGCTGAAAGGCTTTTCTTTAACAGATCCACCAATCCTCATTTTTGTTGTGTGATATATTGCACCAAAATGTAGTATGATAAATTATATTACTGTCATTTTAAGACTGTATTATTCCATTTAATACTGCAAAAATCTCAAGAATTGTGCTGTTTCAGCTCATTCAAAGTAAGTTTGAACAAGCAGCTAAACCTTTTTAGTTGGTAGCAGTTTTGACTAGTATATTTAGTATTTTGACTTATATTTGTTGAAATGTCATTTCTCCTGAAGGTGACTGGAAGCCTGATTTAGCCAGACTTCAGTTAACTGGATCCATTAATGCCTGGATGGGCAGCGGCTTAAACTCCTGGCTCCAGGTAAATCAGCTTCATTTTTGTATTAAAGAGCTTGTGTTGTTTGGGCTCATTTCTAAGGATCTGTTACATCCACAATAACTCATTTTCTATGAGTTAAGAATATCTCTCTAACCTTGGGGTCATGAGATAGAAATAATATATAAATACGTTTGCACTTGCTTTAGTGGGGTCTGAAAGCAAGAGAAAGTGGGGGGGAAATGTCATGCTATCCATGGGATTGTGAAACATTTCTGGAAAAGCCATGAGCAATAATAAATACACTTTATTTTAAGGTGACATAATTACAGTGTAACTTATACTAATTAACTAATTAAGTCCATGCACTTACTATATGGTTGGGGCTAGAATGTGGTTAAGTTGCATGTAATTCTAAATGACATTTAATTTAGCTGATTGCAGCCCGAATACAAACACTGTTTTAAGCATTATGGAATAAATATCCAGAAACACCCTCTATATTTATTCTGATTGTGTGTGTGTTTAAGGTGGATCTGTTAAGACCCATGATCCTGCATGGTATTCAGACTCAGGGTGCGAAGACTTCAATGGGTTTAAGCGAGTCCTTCACTATTCTCTACAGCATCAGTTACAGCAATGACCAAGAGAACTGGAGTGTTTACAGAGGAAACAGCACCAAACCATCTTACGTCAGTACCAGCATATCAGATTATCACGTTTAACCAACATCAAGGGTCGGAATATGCACTGTTTCTGTGAAAATCTATGTGAAATTTGATTATGCTGTAAATAAAACTGCTAGAACTTTAGCTAAATCACTTATTATTAACGTACGTCAATCAAACTGACTAAACATATTTACTTAAACTTTGTAGAACTTAAAAAATGCAGTTGACACTTGATTAACTTATTAAATTAGGTTAAAGTAACATAAAAGCATTAGTTGGCATGACTTCTTCATCTCATTTTTACTTTTGAAGACTTACCCAAGTGCTCTTTAATGGAGAGGTTTTTATATATAACATATTTAAACATTAATAACTCATTTCTTTTGTTTTGATTACAGTACTTAACATTTTACTGGTTATTTTGCACTATTCAGCTTAAAGTGCAATTAAAAGGCTTAATTGGGTCAAGTTAGGGTAATTAGGCAAGTCATTGGACAACAGTGTCTGCAGATAATCCAAAAACATACTTCTTAAGGGGGCTAATATTATTGACCACAGCAGTTTTTAATAGGTGTATATATGTAATTACAGCCAAACTAAAAGAAATAAGACTTTCTTCAGAAGAAATATCCTATAGGAAACACTGTGACAAATTCTCTTGCTCTGTTAAGCGGTACTTGGGGAAATATTTGAAAATAATTCAAATTTATTTTATAAAAAGTTATAATTTTGTTGCCATATAATGCATTGATTCAATAAGTTCAATTGTTCTCTGCTATCTATATAGTAGGTATGTGTCTTGGGTAACACTATAAACTCTAGAAGTTACATGCTAATTTGTAAATAGAATCAGAAGGTCTATTTTGACCTTATTTGGAAGGGTCGTGAATATTAATGAGCTCTGCTCTGATGGTCCAATGCTATCTCAAGCCAGATTATAAATTTTTGATATAGTTGTAATGTAATCTATTTTAACAAAGTCTCATTAATGAAATATTGCACTTTCTTATTAAAAGTCTTAAAATAACATTAACTAATTAGGTTAATTAGGCAAGTCACTGCACAACAGTGGTTTGTTCTGTAGCCAATCTGGAGTGAAGCATGCTAATAATATTTATTAAATATTTAATTCCTATTTTCATAATGTTATTTATTAAATTTTAGCCAAACTAAACGAATTAAGTCTTTCTCCAGAAGAAAAATATAAAAGGAAATATAAATTAGTATTAAAATGATGAAATAATAATCTAAATAATTAACTGTACATAAAAATGTTTACTTAGTAGATCAGATGCAGATCAGATGTTCAAATGCTCCAGTTGGTCTCTTGTTTTCAGCGATAATCATTATATTTTAAGAGTTATTCTTATAAACTAGCCAGCTACTTCAAACACAAAGCCTCCCTAAATCTCCCACCCTTTAGATAATCTTTTAAAAATGCATGATGAATCATGCGCCCACTTATCATTCTTTTTCCACTGAAACTGCTTTGCTTTGATTTCCACAAAAATGCAACCCTGATCTCAGATGAGGATATTCGTATGTTTTTGCATTATCCACATCTGTGTTGTTGAATTTAGACCTTCAATGGAAACATGGACGGTTCCAGAATAAAGGAGAACTTATTTTCTCCACCCATCGTGGGACGCTACATCCGCATTTACCCTCTGACCTTCCAGAAGCAGCCCACGCTGAGGATTGAACTGCTGGGGTGTGACCTCAACAGTGAGTTAACACATTCAACACACACACACAAATAAATACACACACATATATATACATACACACACATGAACACATATATATATATATATACACACACACAAATAAATACACACACACATATTGATATGCACACAAGCACAAATTCACACATCACAATTTCATGTTCGTACTCAGCCTGGGGTGCTGAAAATATCTAAATATTAATGGCAAATACTTTGAAGATATTTCTATTTGTTGCAGTTTTAATTGTTTAACTTTAATGAAAGGTTACATTTAGTTTTGGGATTTTTCAAAAAAAAAATAACGTGTGTATATGTGTGTGTGTGTTTGCTCCACAGGTTGTTCTCTGCCATTGGGAATGGAGCGCAGGTTGATTCCCAACAGTAGCATCAGCGCCTCTTCATTCCTTAATAAGTGGCTGCTTTCCTGGAGCCCTGACCTCGCCAGACTACACCAGGAGGGACGAGCAAATGCTTGGAGACCAAAGGTATCTACCAATTCATCCATCCATTCATCCAACCAACCAACCATTCATCCATCCAACCAACCAACCCATCAATCCATATTTCCATTTATTCATCTATCCATCAATTCACCAACCAACCCATCCATCCATCCATCCACCCACCCACCCAACCAACCAATCCATCTTTCTATTCATTCATCCTCCATCCACCCAACAACCCATCTATCTGGCCACTCATCCATCCATCCATCCATCCACCCACCCAACAAACCCATCAATCCATCTTTCCATTCATTTATCCATCCATCCATCCACCCACCCAACCAACTCATCCATCTGTCCACTCATCCATCCATCCACCCAAACAACCAACCCATCAATCTATCTTTTCATTCATTCATCTATCTATCCACCCAAACAACCCATCCAGCTTTCCACTCATCCATTAATCCACCCAACCAACCAACCCATCAATCCATATTTCCATTCATTCATTCATCCGTCCATCCACTCACCCAACCAACCAATCCATCTTTCTATTATTTCATCCATCCATCCACTCAACAAACCATCCATCAGGCCACTCATTCATTCATTCACCCACCCACCCAACCAACCAACCAACCAACCAACCCATCAATCCATGTTTCCATTCATTTATCCATCCATTGACCCAACCTACCCATCCATCTTTTCACTCATCCATCCATCCAGCCATCCACCCAACCAACCTACCCATCAATCCATCTGTCCACTCATCCATCCACCCAACCAACCTACCCATTAATCCACCTTTTCATTTATTCATCCTCCATCCACCCAAACAACCCATCCATTTTTCCACTCATCCATCCATCCACCCACCCAACCAACAAACCCATTAATCCATCTTTCCATTCATTCACCCATCCACCCAACCAACTCATCCATCTTTCCACTTATCCATCCAATCATCTATCCATCTATCTTTCTACTCATTTATCAACCCATCCATCCACTAATCCAACCATCCACTCAACTCATCCATCCATCCATCCATCATCCCATCCACCTACCCTTCCATCCATTTAGCCATCTATCCACCCAATCAATGCGTTCATCCATGTATCCATCCATCCATCCATCTACACTCATTCATCCATCCATCCACTTTCCACTCACCCATGCATCCATCTTCCCACTCATCCATCCACCTATTCATCTATCCATCCCTGCATCTTTCCACTCATCCATCCATCCATCAAACCATCTTTTCACTCATCCATCTTTACACTCATTCATCCATCCATTTACCCATCCTCCCACTAATCCATCCACCCAATCAGCTCATTCATCCATTGTTCCATCCACCCAGTCTGTATTTTTGTGGAGAAACTGAAAGTGAAAGTTTGTGTGTTTCTAAGCCCATTGTAAGAGTGTTTCCTCTGTCCTGTCTGTGCATATGACGGTTAGATAATCCCTCCATTGTCCCTCTTTACGGTTTTATTAAGTTAGCACTCTTTATATTTCCTGTTTGCACAAGATTGCACACAGAAAGCTGCCAAAGTGCCAGAACTCTGGGCCTGTTGTGTGCTTTGTTAGAGTCTGAGCTATTTGTATAGCTTTTTATTTGTACTATACTATTCGAAGCTGGACTAATATTGCTGTGATGATAAAATTAAAAGCTGGCATTCATTCATTGGATTAATCCCTGATTATCAGGGGTCGCCACAGCGGAATGAACCACCAACTATTCCAGCATATGTTTTATGCATTGCATGCCCTTCCAGCCGCAACCCAGTACAGGGAAACACCCATACACACTCATTCACACACTACGGACAATTTTTTACCCAATTCACATACAGTGTGTGCATGTGTTTGGACTGTGGGGGAAACCGGAACACCCAAAGGAAACCCATGCCAACACGGGGAGAACATGCAAACTCCACACAGAAATGCCAACTGGCCCAGCTGGGACTCAAACCAGCGACCTTCTTGCTGTGAGGTCACAGTGCTAACCACTGAGCCACCGTGCCACCAGTTTAATTTGTATGTATCATAATCTGAATAAAATATTCATCTTTAAAAAAAGACATCACAGGAGTGACTAAAACTACAGACATCAAGAGGAAAATCCAACGGCATATACAGTATAGTGATGCAGACTATAGGATAACAAGCAAATGATGAAACAAGTGGAGCAATAAACAACCATGACAACTAACAAGGATAACTGAGGAAACAAGGGAAAGCTAATGTGACATGAGTAAACTATAAGCGCAAATCTCTGATCATCTTCTGCTCCCTCTTTACAGTCTAATAACCCTCACGAGTGGCTACAGGTGGACTTTGTGTCAGTGAAGAGAGTGACCGGTTTGATCACACAAGGAGCTCGGTCCGTCCTGAAGCCCATGATGGTGACCGAATTCACTGTTTCTGTCAGCAATGATGGACACAGCTGGAGCAGTGTGAAGGAGCAGGGCACTGACAGCGACCAGGTACAGATACACTTACAGTTGAAGTCAGAATTCTGTGCCCTCCTTTTTCTTTGTCAGATATTTACTAAATGATGTTGAACAGATTCAGGAATTTTTCACAGTATTTCCTATAATATTTTTTCTTCTGAAAGTCTTATTTGTTTTATTTCGGCTAGAATAAAAGCAGTTTTTAATTGTTTTAAAGCCATTTTAAGGTCAATATTATTAGCCCCCTTCAGCAATATTAGTTTTGGATTGTCTCCAGAACAAACCACTGTTATACAATGACTTGCCTAATTACTAGAGCTGCATCCGAAACCTACTCAGTAGGTACTGCATTTGAATTTAAACGTACTACTCGGCCGTTAGAATAGTATGCTCTATACAGTATGAATGTGAAAAGTATGAATGGAATTCGGACACACTATATCCGCCATTTTGTCATGGTCATGTGACCTACCTGCGTCAGTTGCGTCGCTTCGCTCCCATTCATGAATTCGCTCGCAGGGCATCATGGGATAGCGCAGCATGCATGGGATGCACACTTCAGAATCTCGCCGAAAGTAGTAAGTCATCCGGGTACTTCTCGCACACTGATTTTCGAATTCTATGAATTCAGACGTACTACTCTGTTCACATCCTGATTTTAGCGTACTGTATAGTATGGAAGTATGCGGTTTCGGACGCAGCCTAGGAGTGTAACAAGACGCTTACTCCACCAGACAAGACACGAGATTGGGTTCACGAGAATGAGACGATTTTTAAGAAATCGTCTTTTATTCAACTGAAAAAAAATAAATAATTCACAAAATGCAAAACTATTTAGGTGCTTTTTAAAATCAACTTGTGATGAATGTTATTTTACTTATATTTTAATGAATTCTATGGAGTAAAAGGCATGCAAACATTGCAATATATTTTGCTAAAAGCTTATGTGAATGGAAAATAGTTTTTTTATATATATAATATCAAATATTAAGAAAATATTTGCCAATACATGAATGGAAAATATTTTTTATTCCACTGAAAAAAACCTCAAACTGCACAATTTAGGTTTTTTTATGAAATGAATGATATTTTATTTCTATTTAATTACTTCTATGCCATAACGGACATGCAAACAAAATATTTAGCTATAATCTCTACTGACTGGCTTCTTGCCCAAGCAACCAAGCGACATGTGCAACTCTGAGGCCAGCCGGGGTTGCCAGGTGTGTTCAAAGTACTTGATTTGCAGTTCAAATCCAATCATGCCTCCAATCTTCAATGCTAATTTCACCCTCACGCTCCATCATAACATCCCAACTCACAAGACAACTTTTCACCTCAACGAGAAATCTTGTTGCCATTTAATCGTGCAAGATCTTGTCACACCCCTACTAATTACCCTAACTTTACCCTAATTAACCTAGTTAAGCCTTTAAATGTCACTTTAAGCTGAATACTAGTGTCTTGAGTAATATACAGTCTAATATTATGTGCTGTCATCATGGCAAAGAGAAAAGAAATCAGTTATTAGAAATGAGTTATTAAAACTATTATGATTAGAGATGTGCTGGAAAATATTCTCTCAGTTAAACAGAAATTGGGGGAAATAATACAGAGATGCTAATAATCTGTATATATTTTTGATTGTTGTTTCTGTACAGCACTTTAGTCAACTTTTGTTTTATAAATCATTAAATACTGACCATCTAGTTATAATATGGACATATTCAATGGTTAGGTTAAAGATTGAATAAAAACAGGGGTTCCACTTTATATTAGGTGGCCTTAACTATTATGTACTTGTAACAATGTACTTATTGTGTAAATACATGTTTTTACACACTGTAAAAATGCTAGGTTCCACACAGTACCTTCATAATGTCCCAACACAAATCCTATAGTTTTAACAAATTTAAGTGGATTAAACATAAAACACTTATGTTGTACCCCCCAAAAAAAGTCAAGAATAGATTTGTGCTGTTATTTTTTGAGTGCATTGTATATATGATTAATTAAATACATGTGTGTAATTACATCTGTATTTAAATTCTGACCACCCCTTACACCTTAATCCACACTTGAATCTACTCATACCACCAAACCTGTCTCTAACACTACCCCTATCCCACCTCAAGAGCACAACGAGTGCTCTGCAATACAGTATCAACACATTAGGTACATTGTATTTATGTTTTTATCTAAGTACATAGTAGTTAAGGTTACCTATATAATATAAAGTGGGACCAAACCGGTCAACCTGATCTGCATACAAAATGCAACGCTCTTAAGATTCCTCACAACCATCAAAACATTCTCAATATGACTCTCCATTTTGTATTTGAGCTGTGAAATCTGACCTGCGTGTGTGATCAGATTGCTTGTGTGTTTTGTGTTCTGTGCTGCAGATCTTTGAGGGGAACAGTGATAATGAGGAGGAGACGCTGAACATCTTTGATCCTCCTCTGTTCACTCGTTTCATCCGCGTACATCCTAAAGGCTGGGTGAACGACATCGCCCTGCGGCTGGAGTTTCTAGGCTGCGACACACAACCAACACTTTGAGGGAAAAAACAAAGGAGCCTTTTCACATGCGCATGTTTCTCAGCAGCAGAAGTCGTCATAGTTGGTAAACCCAGAGCGCAGTGAATGGGAGAACATAACAAATCATTTATTTACAATCCTATTAGCTGAAATAATAACAGAGAAACTCCACCATGGTGTTATCAAGACTTTCAGAAGAAGGAAAAAAATAGTGAGACTGATAACAGCAGCCAGAAGAGAGAATCATGTCAGATTTACTGTCCTGCTCTCATACACACTGCATTACACACACCTCACACAAGCAGTCATTTGTTTTTTGTAATTTGATGCAAAGATGATATAATACACATTGAAATATAGATATAAATATACATACGATATTTAAAAATCTAAATATTATAAACTTTAAAGGATGATCATCATAAATGCCTCATAAAAGTGTTGTGAGAAGAGTCTGAGAGACACGTTTCTAACCAAAACACACGGTGATGTTCCTGCTTAAAGGGACAGTTCAACCTAAAATTAAATAAGTTACTCATCCTCTACTTGTTAAAGCCTGTTTATTGACTTTATTCTGCAATGTGGAAGTGCGCTTGTTTCTACAATTGTTTTAGAACTTGTGATTCATTTGCCTACACTGAAAAAATGATGCATTTACTAAATTAATTGACTAGATGTACTCATTATTTTCAGGTAAGTGCTTGCAAACATGTTATATGGACTGAATTTATTTTATTTATTTATTTTATTTTATTTTTTTATTAGAATATATAAAAGGTACACAATTTGAGATAATGCAAATACAAAGAAAATGAAACAATAACAAAAATACAAAAAACAACAACAATACAATCAAGTGCCGGCAGGTGCGTGTGTGTGTGTGTGTGTGTGTGTGTGTGTGTGTGTGTGTGTGTGTGTGTGTGTGTGTGTGTGTGTGTGTGTGTGCGTGCATGTAAAGGTAACTTGGTAAACAGGTCAGAGTACATACAAAAGGAACAATAACAGTCACTAAATGAAGCAAGTAACTTATATAAGGAGTGACAACAATGCTAGTGATATAGTGATAGTAATAATGACAGTAAACAAGCAAGAAAGGACAACAGTAATAATCATTAACAACAACCACTACAATAATAAAAATAATAATAATAAATCCCAAGTACTACACCAACTACTACAGAGAGTTACTACTACTACTACACATCCACTACTTCTGATACCACTATCGACATCTACTACTACAGATACTACTTCAACTACTACTTCAAAAACCCAAACTACAACTTCAACCACTACTATTACTACTACTACTACAACTACAGCAACCTGAATAATGACAATGGTAGAGATACTTGTAATAACGATATGAGGAGATAACAGGACAAGTCAGGACAGTACTAATAATAATGATAACAAAAGTAGAAGTAGTAATATTGATGATAATACTGAGGAGGTGATATAGACTGAATTTAAACAAACCAAAATTAAATTGAGTATTGTTCAACTTAATTTGTAATTTAAACTCATCCCATATACATTGTGTGCAACCACTAACCTGAAAATAATGAGTAAATCTAGTCAATTAATTTAGTAAATGCATCATTTTTTTAGTAAATGCATCATTTTTTTAGTAAATGCATCATTTTTTTTAAATGTAGTACATCCAATTAATACGTTTTTCAGTAATATGGGAGAAATGAATAACACATGGCAGAAAATGGTCAAAATACTTGCTCTACAGACAAGTGTGTCCATGACTAGACATAAAAACATAAATAAAATACCAGTTTGCAACATAACCGGCTGTTTTTTACAGCTAAATATGAATGGAAGTGAATGAGCCCACTGGTACGTGAAGAATAAAGTCAGTGGGGATGCATCGGACTTTCAGCCACCAAAAAACGATTGGCCAAAAACCAAAAATGCCCTTTATTTTCAGCCGAAATGCTGTTATGAAACCCATTCATTTCAATGGCTTTGATTTGTTGCCATGCTGACCAAAGCTAAATACATAGGAGCACAGTTAGCACAAACAGCTAGCATGCAAGTTAAAAATAACTCAATATTCTTCTCTATGAATATAAGTCTGTTCACTGCATATCTGCAAGTTCATCCAAGACCAAAGTCCTATCTAAATGAATGGATGAATCCTGGAATCTTGAAAACTGCTCGCTGACTTCGCAATTAAATGACCCTTTTCTAATCATAAACAAAATCTGAAGTGAGCCGTCTCATTACTGCTGCTGCTTAAGCTCTAATTACATTTGACAAGCACTTGAGTGTGAGTATATGAATAACAGGACTCTCCTAATGCTCGTGAAGATTAATGAATAAAATCCTCAGCACTGCCGGTTTTGAGACTGCATATGATGTCTAAAAATGCTGTCTACATAGGTAGGCTTTGAACAGAGCCCACAGAAGCACTACACAGACTTATTAAACTGTTATTATATGTGAAATGTTATGAATCTGCTTGTAAGTTATGAGTGTTATTCATTTTCTGAGTAAGTAAACTACTATATATACACCTTTCCTCTTGCATATGAAGAACTCACGTGAGGTTGTTGTTTGTAAGTTTGTATATTGTGGTCTGGAAGAACTACTGAATCTTCTATACGCTGTATTTTTAATTTTTTTTAATGTTTTGCACAGTGAAACAGGAGCGAGGTTCATATTTTATGACATATTTAATGTTTAATTGCGGAAATAAAGAGACTATTTAAAAATTCCACCATTTCTCCAGTGTGTTTGTTGTGTTTCCTTCACAAATATTATTCCTTCACACTGTAGTTTCATTGCTTTTGGGGTTTGGCCAGTAAATCTGTCCTCAATTGCGACCATAATTATTATTATTATATTTATTTCAGACTAATGAAACACACACACACTTAGAAACACACACACACACACACACACACACACACACACACACACACACACAACTGTTTGTGCATTTATTGAATGAAATACAGTGTAAATATGTGTATTGTTGGCTGTTTTGCATGCGTAGAGACTCGAAGAACGGAGGTGAAGGGTGGATGAAGAGACCCACAGGAATACGATAACACTTCCATGTTCTGGCCCAGATAAAAATGGAGCGTACTATCAGTTCCTGTTTGACAGGAAGTGCTCTGTTGATGTGTTTAGCTTGGAGGGAAAATGAAGGCCTGATTCTGAAAGGAGTCGCTGGACTATTGTGTCACCTGTTATCTCATCATAGACAAACAGAGTAGAGAACAAACACACACCACAGCGCTGGCTTTCATTACTCTCACTGTATCATTGAAAAACATTATTATTGTATAACACACACCTGATCGAGACAATAGGACAGGCTAACTGCAATCCATTCATTCATTTTCCTTCAGATTAGTCCCTTTATTCATCAGGGGTCGCCACAGTGGAATGAATCACCAACTATTCCAGCATATGTTTTACATATGCCCTTCCAGCTGCAACCCATCACTGGGAAACACCCACACACACTACGGCCAATTTACTTCCTCAATTCCCCTATAGCGCATGTGTTTGGACTGTGGGGGAAACCAGAGCACACGGAGGAAACCCATGCCAACACGGGGAGAACATGCAAACTCCACACTGAAACACCAACTGACCCAGCCAGGACTCGAACCAGGCCACAGTGCTAACCATTATATTATATTATATTATATTATATTATATATATTATATTATATTATATTATATTATATTATATTATATTATATTATATTATATATATTATATTATATTATATTATATTATATTATATTATATTATATTATATTATATATATTATATTATATTATATTATATTATATTATATTATATTATATTATATTATATTATATTATATTATATATATTATATTATATATATTATATTATATTATATTATATTATATTATATTATATTATATTATATATATTATATTATATTATATTATATTATATATATTATATTATATATATTATATTATATTATATTATATTATATTATATTATATTATATATTTTATATTATATTATATTATATTATATTATATATATTATATTATATTTGATTATATTATATTATATTATATTATTTTATATTATATTATATTATATTATATTATATTATATTATATTATATTATATTATATTTGATTATATTATATTATATTATATTATTTTATATTATATTATATTATATTATATTATATTATTTTATATTATTTTATATTATATTATATTATATTATATTATATTATTTTATATTATATTATATTATATTATATTATATTATATTATATTATATTATATTATATTATATTTGATTATATTATATTTGATTATATTATATTATATTTTATTACATTATATTATATTATATTATATTATATTATATTATATTATATTATATTATATTATGAACATACAAGATGTCTTTTGTTTTGATATTTTGAACATTTGCATTATGCCTACTACAGTTATTCCAGTTAATTGATAATAATTAATTTGATAATTATTCTGTAAAATAGGTATTATTATAAACTGTAAAATAAGAACATTATATGTGTTATGAAGCGGACAGGAGACAGAGGTAAGGAAACGTTAGGGTGTTTATTAAATGACAACAAGGAGCACATGAAGGATAGCCAGGAGGATCAGGAATGATGTTGGGGTCTTTTCCTCCGTGGCTGGGTAACA
This sequence comes from Danio aesculapii, assembly GCF_903798145.1. Classification (NCBI taxonomy): domain Eukaryota; kingdom Metazoa; phylum Chordata; class Actinopteri; order Cypriniformes; family Danionidae; genus Danio; species Danio aesculapii. The sequence goes on from NC_079448.1 coordinate 1,471,269, forward strand.
GGAATACACGAGGATGGACAGCACACACCAGATACAGCTGACAGAGGATGACACAGACTTGGAAGGACTGGAAGACAGGACGATTCGGGAGGACCAGGAAGACTAGGAGGAATACAAAGAGAACAGGTAAGTAAATCGTTTGTTTTAGCTGAGGATGACTACGCTGAGTGGTCGCTCAGTTGTCCGCTTTCGTCGAGACGAGCCCGGACAATGAGCGACTGGAGTGCTGTGCTTTTATCTGGTGCTCGTGAATGTGATGCAGCTGTGTGCTCATTAGAAGTCAGGTGATGGTGATCTTCGTGAGTGGGGATCGTGAGAGCCTGACCAATCCGTGACAGTACCCCCCTCCCCAGGGCCCGCTCCTGAGGGCCGACACCTCCGACGCCGTGGTGGTCTCCCTCTGCCTCTAGGCGCTGGGAACTCAGGGTGGCTCTCATGAAACTCCACCATGAGACTAGGATCGAGAATATCAGCTCTGGGAACCCATGTCCTTTCTTCGGGGCCGTACCCTTCCCAGTCCACCAGGTACTCCAACTGGCCGCCACGACGTCGGGAACGCAAGATCTCCTTCACTGCGTAGACGGCTCCTTCTTCTAGGAGCAGTGGAGGAGGGGGTTCCTCTTCGTGGTCAGGCTCTGTGGAGGGAAGAACAGGATCGTGATAGGGTTTCAGGAGTGATACGTGGAATGTAGGGTGAATACGGTAGTGAGAGGGTAATTGTAGTTTGTAGGTGACGGGGTTAACCTGTTCCACGATGGTGAAGGGACCAACAAATCGGGGACTTAACTTGCGAGAGGGCAGTCGCATGCGTATGTCCCGGGTGGATAGCCACACCTTTTGTCCGGGTGTGTATCTGGGTTCTTCAGACCTTCTTCTATCGGCGGTTACCTTGCTTCGACGGACTGCCCTCTGCAGATGTTGATGAGCCTCGTCCCAGACTCTCTCGCTCTCCCGGAACCAGTGATCCACTGCGGGGACATCAGATGGTTCGCCATCCCAGGGAAAGAGCGGTGGTTGGAAGCCCAGGACGCACTGGAATGGCGTGAGTCCGGTGGAGGGTTGCCGCAGTGAATTTTGGGCATATTCTGCCCAGCCCAAATACTGGCTCCAGGAGCTCTGGTGACCACTGCAGAAGGTCCTCAGGAACCGTCCCACCTCCTGAATCTTCCTCTCTGTCTGCCCGTTGGTTTGGGGATGATATCCAGAAGAGAGGCTGACGGCCACACCTAGGAGCTTGAAGAAGGCTTTCCATAGACGTGAGATGAACTGTGGACCTCTGTCCGACACAATATCTTCTGGAATACCAAATGACCTGAAGACTTGATTAAAGATATTGTCGGCTGTTTCAAAGGCTGTGGGAAGACCTTTCAGAGGGATTAGTTTGACAAACTTTGAGAATCTATCTACGATGACTAGAATACAGGTATTACCTTCTGACGAAGGGAGGTCAGTGATAAAGTCCACTCCTAGGTGTGACCAGGGACGGTTCGGAATCGGCAAGGGATGGAGCTTTCCAGCGGGTAGATGACGTGGGCTCTTGGATTGGGCACAGTCCTTACAGCCCTGAACATATTGCCTCACATCCCTTGCCATGTTTGGCCACCAGAATCGTTGGGATACTAGCGAGAGAGTATTGTTGATCCCTGGATGTCCAGTGCCTAGCGAGGTATGTAAGGAGTGGATCAGATCTACCCGGTGTTCAGGTGGTATGAACTGCCGATGAGGAGGGCATCCCGGCGGAGCAGGGGCTTCCGGAGTGGCAACGACTGGAGGAGCGTTCCAGGTGATCGGACAAATGGAGATGTGTTCGGGAAGAATCTTCGTTGGGAGTTCTTCATGATCGTGATGCTCGTGTAAACGAGAGAGAGCGTCTGCTCTTAGATTCTTGGGTCCTGGACGATAGGAAATGGAGAAATCAAAACGTGAGAAGAAAAGTGACCATCTGGCTTGACGTGGACATAGTCTCTTGGCCTCTTTGATATATTGGAGGTTTTTGTGATCTGTGATCACCTGGAACGGATGTTTGGCTCCCTCCAACCAGTGACGCCACTCCTCCAAGGCTAGCTTGATTGCTAGAAGCTCCCTGTCTCCTATGCTGTAATTCTGCTCCGCCGGGCTCAACTTCCGAGAGAAATAGGCACAGGGATGCAGTCGGGGCGGTGTATCATGATGTTGGGATAATACTGCCCCGACGCCGGTGGTGGATGCGTCCACTTCCACCACGAAAGGAAGATTTGGGTCAGGATGAGTCAGGAGTGGGGCCCTTGTGAACTCCTTCTTAAGAAGGCGGAAGGCTGCGGCTGCTTCTTTGGTCCACTCCAGTCCTTTGGGTTTACCCTTGAGGAGATTAGTGAGAGGTGATGTAATCCTGCTGTAGTCCTTGATAAACCGTCTATAAAAGTTAGCAAACCCAAGAAACCTCTGGAGCTCCTTAATGGAAGTGGGTTCTGACCAGGATAGAACAGCCTCAATTTTCTTCCCATCCATACGTATACCGGTTTGGTCAATGATGTATCCCAAGAAATGAATCGACTTCTGGTGGAATGAGCATTTCTCCGCTTTGAGGTAGAGGTGATGTTCTCTCAATGTGTGTAGGACCTCCGCAACGTGTTGGCGATGTTCGGCCTCACTCCGGGAGTAAATGAGGATGTCATCTATGTACACTATTACAAAGTGGTGAAGAAACTCCCGGAGGACTTCATGAATGAAGTTTTGGAATACGGAGGGGGCGTTGACCAGACCGTAAGGCATGACCTCATATTCATAGTGGCCAGTAGGGGTCACGAATGCTGTCTTCCATTGGTCCCCCTCACGTATTCTTATCAGATTATACGCGCTGCGGAGGTCCAATTTAGTGAAGACTTTAGCTTCTCGGAGCTGTTCCAAAGCGGCTGGTACCAGAGGAAGGGGATATCGGTATTTTACTGTACCGTTATTTAGGACCCTGTAGTCGATGCATGGACGCAGCCCTCCGTCCTTCTTGGCCACAAAGAAGAAGCTTGAGGCGGCTGGTGATTTTGAGTGACGTATGTACCCCTGACTCAGAGCCTCCCTTATGTAATCTTCCATTGCCTGATTCTCTGGAAGCGAGAGCGGGTAGATCCTACCTCTTGGCAACTGGGCATCTGGAACTAGGTCGATCGCGCAGTCCCATGGCCGATGCGGCGGTAGCTGGGAAGCTCTCTTGGGGCAGAAGACATCATGAAAGGAGCTGTACTCCTTAGGAATGTGGATAGACTGCTTCTCAGGAGGACTCTCGACCGATGTTGTAAACAAAGAAATGGGGTTCCGACCTTGAAGAGGGAGATTTGGAAAACAGGTAGGTGTACATCCAGATCCCCATTTCTTTATCTCTCCTGTGCCCCAAGAGATGATGGGATCGTGCTTCACCAGCCACGGGCGCCCTAGAATGATGTCCATATTTGCACCCTCCAGAACCAGAAATTGAATCCTCTCTTGATGTAACAACCCCACTTGAAGAAGGATGTCTTCGCATTGTCGATGGATACGGGTCGAAGATCGAGTGCACTGGGTTATCGGTTGTATCTGGTATATATGCGAGGACGCCTCAGTACGTAGGTGGAGTTGACGACAGAGGGATTGGGAGATGAAGTTCCCTGCTGACCCGGAGTCGATGAGGGCTGTGACAAGGAGAGAAATAGAGGCAGTAGTTATTTGTACGGTGGTAGTAAGTGGTTTACATTGTTCAATATTCGTACTGAATACACTCACTGAAGTCCGAATGGGACGAAGGGGACACTCCATACGGGTGTGTCCACTGACACCGCAGTATAGACACAGACCCCGGGTCAGCCTCCTCTGTCGTTCCGCTGATGTCAGTCTTCCAGACTCTATTATCATGGGTTCTGGTTCTGGAGAGGCTGTTGACTCAGGCGATTGGAGGAGTGCAGACGAGGGGGTGATGGTGTCCTGTTGATAGGAACGGAGACGATCGGAACATCGGAGAGAATGTTGGATGAATCTCTCCAGACCCATAGTATCATCTAATGTGGCCAGCTGGATTCGGAGAGTGGGTTCCAAGCCGAGCCGGTACGTGGTCAACAACGATCTCTCATTCCATCCACTTGCAGCTGCTAGAGTGCGAAACCGGAGAGCATATTCCTGTGTAGATAGAGTACCTTGCTTTAGATGATACAGCTGCTCTCCAGCGGCTACTTCCCCATCAGAACGTCCAAACACCTCTTTGAAATACTCCGTGAAGGTAGTGATGGAATTCATGACCGGCCCGGCTTGGTTCCAGATCGTCTCAGCCCATTTAAGTGCAGGTCCAGAGAGTAGTGATACGATGTAGGCGATCTTTGACTTATCTGTGGGATATAGAGAAGGTTGCATTTCGAATATGAGGGAACATTGTAACAGAAAACCATTGCACTCCCCCGCTCCGCCTGAGTAGGGCGCTGGTCGGGCCATGGGACTGGAAGGAAGGGCCGAAGAAGAAACTGTGGAGGCGGAAGTGCTCGGTGCTGGTGGTGCGTTGGAAAGTGGAGCTGGTGGCTGTAGAATCCGCTTCAACTGGTCCACCAGCTCTTGAAAGTGATCGGGGGTGCTCATGTTGTCGTCGTTATGGGTCCGGGCTTCTGTTATGAAGCGGACAGGAGACAGAGGTAAGGAAACGTTAGGGTGTTTATTAAATGACAACAAGGAGCACATGAAGGATAGCCAGGAGGATCAGGAATGATGTTGGGGTCTTTTCCTCCGTGGCTGGGTAACAGGAATACACGAGGATGGACAGCACACACCAGATACAGCTGACAGAGGATGACACAGACTTGGAAGGACTGGAAGACAGGACGATTCGGGAGGACCAGGAAGACTAGGAGGAATACAAAGAGAACAGGTAAGTAAATCGTTTGTTTTAGCTGAGGATGACTACGCTGAGTGGTCGCTCAGTTGTCCGCTTTCGTCGAGACGAGCCCGGACAATGAGCGACTGGAGTGCTGTGCTTTTATCTGGTGCTCGTGAATGTGATGCAGCTGTGTGCTCATTAGAAGTCAGGTGATGGTGATCTTCGTGAGTGGGGATCGTGAGAGCCTGACCAATCCGTGACAATATGGTACAAAGTGTGAAATGTAACAATTAATACAACAATTAATGTTGACAATTAATAAATTTTATTGTTTATTTATTTATCATGAACCATTTCATCTGTATAAACAATATTTACAAGTTATTTTACAGTTCATAATTATAATAATAATAATAATAATAAACATTACATTTAATCTTTTCATCCATAAGGTACACATTTTACAGTTAATATTAAAGTGTGAAATGAAAATAATGATAATAATAACAATACTTAGTATTATCAACATTATTATTATTGTTATTATTATTATGAACTGTAAAATATGTAACTTACGTATGACTTTTACGTATGAAACTGTGCAAAATAATTAAACATTAAAAATAAACATATAATAAATAAAATGTACTATTGCAATATCTTCTTATACTGAGCATTACAAAATACCTGTTATTTGTTGTTCATAGTAAAGTAATTATACTGGTCTGAATGCAACATTATTAACACCAATTTATGTAAATGATTTTATCTGTAAAAATACATTTTATACAATAAGGTGCACATTTTACAGTTCATAACACTAATAACTATCAAACAGGATTCATAATATTTTGTTTTATTGATAATATTTCATTCATTTATTCATTTTCTTTTCAGCTTAGTCCCTTTATTAATCAGGGGTCACCACAGCGGAATGAACCATCAACTTATACAGCATATGTTTTACGCAGCGGATGCCCTTCCAGCTGCAACCCATCACTGGGAAACACCTATACACACTCATTCACACACTCATACACTACAGACAATTTAGCTTACCCAATTCACCTATACCACATGTGTTTAGACTTGTGGGGAAAACCGGGAGCACCCGGAGGAAACCCACGCCAACACGGGGAGAACATGCAAACTCCACACAGAAACAGCAAAAAAATGTCATTATTATTATTATTATTATTATTATTTATTTTTATTTTTTAAATCAGTAATGAAGTATTGTTTGGATGCTTTCTCTTTTAATAACAATAATGATGATGATGATAATAATAATAAGATCATTGTATTATTATTATTATTATTATTATTATTATTATCATCAATTTTCATTATTATTAATAATAAAATAATTTTATTATTAAAAATAATAGGTATTAATTTTAAGTTAAAGTAATTTTTTTATAATTATTCATAATAAAAATAAGTCTTAATTAAATTAACATTTATATATTAGATGTCCTCCAACACTGGCATGATTGGACACCTAATCCAAACCATCAATCTCTTTATTAGGCGACAATGTAAAGCTACAGTATAAAACTCTCTGTGTGTCTTTATTTTGCAGTATAGTGTCTGTATGTATGCATATTTAGATAGATAGGATAGGATAGAATCAGTAAGACCTCTGTTATTCCCACCTGAGGTTTTCCTGTGTGCAGATGTCTGTGTAGCATGTGTGTTTTCCTCCTCATGATTCTGCCTCATCATGTCTCATCTGCAACACAAGACAACATGACTCAGACATTAACTGACCACAGTAATGGATAAAATAACTCTACACACATACAGCACATGTGTAAAAGCAGGAGTTGTATTTTCCTTGTTGCTGTTTCAGTAGTCAACCGTGACTCAAACGCTAGAATCCAGACGCTCTGAGTAACACATCAGAAAGCGTGATTTGATGATTTAAACACATGTATATGCATCCGACTGCAATCTCTGCTTTAGATAGTAGGTTTGATTCTTTTACTCCATTACGTAAAGTATGAGGTCTGTTACAGGCCTGTGACCATACAGGATTATATGATTAGTCTGGAGCTGCTTATTATTTATGAGGAATTAATTTATTAGCCTCATACAGCAGACCTGGAAATAACATGGCAAACATTCCTGTGTATTATTATTATTATTATTATTATTATTATTAAAACTACTATAGCAGACTGGATGTTTTTACCTTTTAATAATAACAATATTACAAATAATAATACCAATTTTCATTATTAATATTATTATAAAAACATTGTCATTAAAATGAAATATTATTAATCGTGTTTAATTATTATACTATGAACTGTAAAATGTACAAAACGTATTTTTATGGATAAAATTGTCTACCAAATACATAAAGAAATATTTACACAATGATTTTTGTAATATTATCTTAGAATTACAGGATGCCTCTTGTTTTTTATGTATCTTTGCACATAGTAGAGATATTATAGTTGATGGGTGCGTTCTCTTTTAATAAGAATAATAATAATAATGTCGGTTCATTCCGCTGTGGCAACCCCTGATAAATAAAGGGACTAAGCTGAATGAAAGTAAATGAATGAATAATAATAATAATTATAATAATAATAATAATAAGAATAATAATAATAAGAAGAAGAATAATGATGATGATTTTAATTATTGTTATTAAAATACTTTATTATTTATTAATAAATAACATTTGAAATAAATACCATTTATTATTGTTATTACTATTTATTTTTTCTCCATTATGTAAAATCCTGCTATGTGTGTGTGTGTGTGTGTGCGTGTGTGTGTGTGTGTGTGGTAATAGGCCTGTGACCATATATGGTCGTATGACCAGGCTGAAACTGCTTATTTATGAGGAATTCATTTATTAGCCTCGTTAAGCAGATCTGGAAACAATATGGTAAACATTCCTGTGCAACTGCACTGGTGTGTAAACTGCTCTCCTGTGCTTCTGTGATGGTTTCAGACGGGGATTTTGGTGTTTCTGAGGAACTGCTGAGAAATGAGATTTTTAGTTGAGACACTTTTAATCATGACTGATCTTAATGAGGCGGTATGTTGGCTCAATGGTTAGTACTGTGACCTCACAGCAAGAAGGTCGCTGGTTTGAGTCTCGGCTGGGTCAGTTGGCGTTTCTGTGTGGAGTTTGCATGTTCTCCCTGTGTTGGCGTGGGTTTCCTCCAGGTGCTCCGGTTTCCTCCACAGTCCAAACACATGCGCTATAGGGGAATTGATGAACTAAATTGGCCGTAGGGCATGAGAGGGTGAGTGTGAATGAGTGTGAATGGTTGTTTCCCAGTACTGGGTTGCAGCTGGAAGGGCATCCGCTGTGTAAAACATATGCTGGAATAGTTGGCAGTTCATTCCGCTGTTGTAAAATAACTCATTCATTCATTCATTTTCTTTTCGGCTTAGTCCCTTTATTAATCAGCGGTGACCACAGTGGAATGAATCACCTTGTAAAATAACTAGTAAAATATTATGTACTGTCATAGACTGTCAAAGACAAAAAATATATATTTTCAACAAATTATATTATATAATATATATATATATATATATATATATATATATATATATATATATATATACTTCCATGTGTTTATAATATCCTGACCTTTTCTTGTTGTACGCATTAATCATCTAATTTTAATACTGTTTTTCAAACAACTGGATATCTTAAGTCATCAGAATTATAATTTCGCTAAACTGCATGGATGCAGAAATTGCAAAATTACACAGAAATGGAAATTGACTATGAAACCTGCTTGAAATAGCTTTCTTACTCAAGAGGACGTGAGAATTTCAAGCAGCAGAAGAAGAAAAGCTGAGAAAAGTGAATGACGCAGAGGCCTGAATTATGATTCAAAGTCCACTTGTACCATAGAAATGTACTCAGCGGAGTATTTACATCACATTACTGACGGTTCATTCTTGGAACGATTCTATTACATCATTTGACTCAGTCAGCACTGGCCAACACACATAAACCACTGCATGTTGAGTAATTCTGGAGAACTACTATAATATAAGCCAAATAAAAATAGGCTGCTTATTTAATTTAAGTCTTTTGTTACTCTATTCTATTTAAAAGAACAAAAGATATAACAATATCTATAGTAAATGACCTATTATAGTGTTTTACTATAGTAAAGTGCTTGAATTAATCTGGTTTATAGTTGCTATGGGGTCTTGGGGTCACATTTCGGTAATGTTAGTTTGTGTGATAGATGCGTTGTCAAATGTATGTATTTAGTGTATCTGACCGGATGATCTGTTTTGGCTTACTTTAGGTCAAATTAAACAAACAATGCGTCTGATATGACTTTACTTTTAGGCAATACGTAGAAAAAAAACAGCTATATTATGAGAAACTGTCTTGTGAGCTCTTACGGTGTCTATCAGTGCTCTAAATATGCCAGTTTCAGACTGTTGAATGACTTTTTTCTCACGTAGACTGATTAACGCGATTATGCATTCACAATGGTATGGACCACTCAAATAGATATCTATTATTTTAATTATCCATTTATTTTCCTTGGGCTTAGTCACTTATTCATCAGGGGTCACCACAGCGGAATGAACCATCAACTTATCCAGCATATGTTTAACACAGTGGATGCCCTTCCAGCTGCAACTCAGTACTGGAAAACAGCCATACACACTCATTCACTACGGCCAATTTAATTAATCAATTCCCCTATAGTGCATGTGTTTGGACTGTGGGGGAAACCCACGCCAACATGGGAAGAACATGCAAACTCCACACAGAAATGCCAACTAACCCTGCCAGGATTCGAACCAGTGACCTTCTTGCTGTGAGGCCACAGTGCTAACCATTGAGCCACTGTGTTGCCATTTTAATTATTAATATTATTATTTAAAATACAGATCAGAGTAAGCTTATCCTCGCTTTCAAAGGGCTGTACTCCTATACATCTTGTTTTGACTTCCTTCAGGGGGGATCAAGCATTAATTAGGGAGGTCAATCCCCCCAACCCCCCCGGTAATTCGCAAACTGATACCTATAGAAATATAAACAAATTACCCAACCATACACCACAGTTTACTGCAGTAAAAACTACTGTACTGAACGCTGAAGCATTCATGAGCAAAGTGTTTTAAATACAATATCTAAAGTATAATACACTTTACTGTGGTGTTGTTCAAAAACATTCACTATATGTGCGGTGGTATTGAGTTTTAGTGTGTTTTTACAGAGTTGAAACAAAAAAACAATAATTTACAGTAAATACTGTTGTTTTTGATGCATACTCTTGTAAAGTACTTGGATAATAGTAATAGTAATAGTATAATAATGACTATGGTAACACAAAACAACTATACCATTAGTATGTTAATATAAACAAATGACCCAAATATTTAGACAATTTTTTACAATTATATGCTAAATTATACTACAATTCACCACAGTTTACTGTAGTAAAAACTTAAGTATACTACAGTATGCATTGCGGTTTATTAGTTACTATAGTTATCCCATAGTAATACTACACTGCTTTATAGCACTCATTAACAAAGTGTTGTAAATACGATGTCTAAAGTATAATACACTTTACTGTGGTGTTCAAAAACATTTACTATGTGGGCTGGTACTGAGTTTTAGCGTGTTTTTACCGAGTTGAAACAAAAAATAATAATAATTTACAGTAAATACTAGTATTTTTAAGCATACTCTAGTAAAGTACCTAAATTGATCTGTTGAGGTTATATTATCCATTATGCACTGAAAAAAAATATTCAAAGATGATTCCTTGGATTTACTAAATTTTTTTACGTAAAGTGGTTGTACATAATTTATTTAAGCTGAATTTAAACAAACAAATTAAGTTGAAAATTGCTCAATTTAATTTGTTTAAATTCAACACAAATAAGTTGTGTGCAACAGTTTTGCATGCAACACTTTTTAACACACAACAACTATGGCTAATATAAACAAATGACCCAAATATGACCCAAAATAACATAATTACTACAACTATAGGGTATATTATACTCAAACAAATCACAATTTACTGTAGTGAAAACATATACTAACATAGAACAACGAACATAGCAGACTATTGTTAATACTACACTATACTATTCATTATTAAAGCGTTGAAAACACTATAAAGACAGCATAATTCTCCTTTTTCTGCATTGTGGTTCGAAAAAACTGGACTGTTTACTATAAAGTACTCTAGCAAACTACTTTCTAAATCTACGGATAAATTCGGTTACACTGTTGTATTCACTTATAAATTAGTGTTTGTTCATGTGGTGTGGTTTACACGGAGACATAGCGTGTTTCTTCGAGATTCAGTTTGCTTACCGATGTTCCGTCGATTTGTGCTGCTCGGTTGGGATTATAAAACATTTATTAAATAACGAACGAGTTCAGCTGTGTCGAGTAAACTGAACCACAGAAAAAGCAGCGGAGCCAAAGGAAATCCACGGAGAGCGGGCGCCATCTGGTGGATCAGGCGTGTTATTACAGATCCTCAGTCACACTCCAAACATATGGAGGACGAAACCAGCATAAAACAATGAATAAATAAATGAATACGCAAATAAATAATCATTCATTTATTCATTCATTTTCTTTTCGGCTTAGTCCCTTTATTAATCTGAGGTCGCCACAGTGGAATGAACCGCCAACTTCTCCAGCATATGTTTTACACAGTGGATACCCTTACGGCTGCAACTCATCTCTGGGAAAGCAAATAAATATATTTATATTTAATGTATTATATATATATATATATCTTCCAGCACTATTATTTATTTATATATTTATATGCAAGAATTTGTGAATTTATATATATATATATATATATATATATATATATATATATATATATATATATATATATATATATATATGCTTTTTTATTTATTCATTGTTTTATTTATGCTGGAATTTGTAGATATATTTATTTAATTACATATTTATTTGAGCATTTATTTATTGTTTTTGCAGGTTTCGTCCTCCATATAAGCATGTGTTTATCTACAGCAGTGTTTCCCAACCCTGTTCCTGAAGGCACACCAACAGTACACATTTTCAACCTCTCCCTAATCAAACACACCTGAATCTGCTCATCAGGACATTAGAAGAGACTCCAAAACCTGAAGTTAATGGGTCAGATAAGGGAGACTTCCAAAATATGTACTGTTGGTGTGCCTTCAGGAACAGGGTTGGGAAACACTGATCTACAGTACATTGCTGTAAAGGTTGCAGTGGCGATGCACAGATCTGTTTTGAAAGATCTCATTTACATTTAAAACAACATTCACAATTTGGATTAAAGCCTAAAAGAGTCAGTTTTAAAGTTGTAAAACATAATTTGTGTGGTATTTTGAGCGGAAACACACTCTGGAGACATCAGAGATGGATTTTACATCTTGTTTAAGGGGCATAGTAGGTCCCCTTTGAGATCATCTCACTTTAAATGTGTTAACATGATTTATTTAATCTTGCTGTTGTGGTTAAAATGATTATTTAACATAGGCATGTCAGTTATAAAGATTAATCCTGTACATATTTTGGTCATATTCTTTTCATGCCCTCCCATGTACTGCGAGAGCTGTCTTCTCAAATGTGGGCCAGTTTTGTCTGTAATTTGGATGTAGAAACAGTTGAGTTGAGCACTTGATTATTAAGTTTTCTTTGCTATTTAACCCTTGCGTGTCTGAGAGAGATCAAAATTAGCACCTCACCTCTCAGAACTACATGGAGTAAACAAAAACAAAGTATTTAATCTCTCTCGCACGCTATAATTCGCATGAATAGCACACGAGGGAGACTAATTTAAACCTGACACTGCACAAAAACTAATAATGCAGCAAAGCAAAGAAAATTAGGTGAGTTTTTCCTTAAAACAAGCAAAAAAATCTGCTAATGAGGTAAAAATGAAACATATTTCAAAGCAAAAACATATTATTTTGCTTGTTTTAATGAAAAACTCACTTAATTTTGACTCATTACGTCTGAAAACAAGATTATATTTTAACTCACCAATAGAAAACGCTTCTTGATTTAAGCATTTATAGATATTTGAAGTGCAGTCCTGCATCTATTGCATCCACTAAACACACACTCACATATTATTTAGCATCTGTGTGTGTGTGTGTATATGTATATGTTAGCTTAAACTACAGCTGTACACAATATAAACAGAGGTGCAACAAACAGTTATAAATCATTTCTCCTGCCTTTAGCATGTAAACAGACACCTTTCAACATCTGGTTCCACATGAAGTAAACTTTCGGTCATTGATTAACAATTACACTCCGAATACTGTCAGCCATTGACTTCCATTGTATTTTTGTTTCCTATGGATGTCAATAGCTTCTTTTTTCCAACATTCTTCAAAATATCTTGCATTGTGTTCAGAAGAAGAAAGAAAATAAAGTTTACAAGCACTTGAGTGTGAGGAAATAGCAAGGAAATTGTCATTTTTTTGTGTGTGTGAACTGTCGCTTTAAGAGCAAACACTACTAAAGAGAGCAACAAGTGGTGTGTAATATGTTTATTGTTGGTTGAATAGAAAACAAACCAAAATTACAGGATCAAAAATATACTTTTCACATAAACATAATGACACCTTTCTAGCAGCTCAGCTTCAATGATTGTTTAAAATGTCTAATATTTCAGGAGGCTCAGAAAGTAAGTGCTACAGTTGTGTAAAGTGAGAACAGTTCCATAGAGGTGGAGAGAGAAAAACAAACGCAATGCACTTTGATTTTAATGACCTGTTAGGGTGGATTAGTGCGAGAAATTACTATTTTAAAGGCATAGTTCAGTCAAAAATGAACACCCTGGCATTAATTACTCTCCCTATTCAAACCTACAAGACATCCAGTCATGTTCAAACACAAACTGAGATATTTTAGAAGGAATTTCATCTAAAAACGGTCCATGTATGTTATCAGAGCTTTATAAAATGATGATTGAACCACTTACGACACCTAAACAGTGTTGACAATGTTCTCGGTTAAGTGTGTGCGCAATCCGTAAGTCGTTTTCTGCTTGTTACACGCAGATTAATAACTTTAATTTCTAGATTAATCCCACAATTTCTAATGGTCACAGAAAAAAATGACTTTTTTTCTCTGCTGATATTGCTTTGAGTAATGAATTCAAGTCATGCTCAGAAGAACTGGATCTTCGTCATTCGAATCGCACACATTTTGGCTTCAATGTCAAATAAAATGATGACAAAAGAATGTGTGGTCGACACAACTATACAGTGTGTAGCCCTGCGTGTAGTGTGTTCATACATAAACACTGATGCTTATGGTAGAGATTATAAAATGATCAAATTAACTTTTTAAAAGCTCCTTAATGCTCCGAATGAAGGTTGTAGCAATTACATAGACAAGCCAATAGGTGGCAGCAAACAACCATCAGAAATGAGTCACTGAATAATTCTTCAAAAATGATCCATCTTGTAATTATTAATAGAAAATGAGACTAAAAATAAAAAAATAATAATAATGATTTTTTGTCTTTGTTAATAAGTTTATAATGTTAAAGCACTTTAACAACTGAGTATTAAATCATTTATTTATTTAGCGGGTTATTTATTTTGAGTTTATTTTTGTTCAAATCACACGTTATATAAGCTATTTTCTTTAAAACCGAAAGTTTCTTTCTAAGAAAGTGAGTAAACCTGTTGCTTTTAAATTGATTAGTTGACTTTTATTTTAAAAAAGATAAGAAAACCTGCTGCTTTTAAAGCGATTCGCTGACTTCACTTTAAAAATTGAGCAGACCAGATGCTTTTAAATCAGTTAGTTGACTATAGTTGACAAATCTGTTACAGTGTGTAGGCCAGTGTGTGGTGTGTTCATACATAAACACTGATGTTTATGGTAAAGGTTACAAGTGTTATAAAATGATCAAATTAACTTTTTAAAAGCTCCTTAATGCTCCAAATGAAGGTTGTAGCAATTACATAGACAAGCCAATAGGTGGCAGCAAACAACCATCAGAAATGAGTCACTGAATAATTCTTCAAAAATGATCCATCTTGTAATTATTAATGGAAAATGAGACAAAAAAATAATAATAATGATTTTTTGTCTTTGTTAATAAGTTTATAATGTTAAAGCACTTTAACAACTGAGTATTAAATCATTTATTTATTTAGCGGGTTATTTATTTTGAGTTTATTTTTGTTCAAATCACACTTTATATAAGCTATTTTCTTTAAAACCGAAAGTTTCTTTCTAAAAAAGTGAGTAAACCTGTTGCTTTTAAATTGATTAGTTGACTTTTATTTTAAAAAGATAAAAAAACCTGCTGCTTTTAAAGCGATTCGCTGACTTCACTTTAAAAATTGAGCAGACCAGATGCTTTTAAATCAGTTAGTTGACTTTACTAGTTAGTGGACAAAACTGTTACAGTGTGTAGTGTGTTCATACATAAACACTGATGTTTATGGTGGAGATTACAAGTGTTATAAAATGATCAAATTAACTTTTTAAAAGCTCCTTAATGCTCCAAGTGAAGGTTGTAGCAATTACATAGACAAGCCAACAGGTGGCGGCAAACAACCATCAAAAATGAGTCACTGAATAATTCATTAAAAATGATCCATATAATGTTGAAGCACTTTAATAACTGGGTATTAAATCATTTATTTATTTAGCCGGTTATTTATTTGGAGTTTATTTTTGTTCAAATCACACGTTATATAAGCTATTTTCTTTAAAACCGAAAGTTTCTTTCTAAAAAAGTGAGTAAACCTGTTGCTTTTAAATTGATTAGTTGACTTTTATTTTAAAAAAGATATGAAAACCTGCTGCTTTTAAAGCGATTCGCTGACTTCACTTTAAAAACTGAGCAGACCAGATGCTTTTAAATCAGTTAGTTGACTTTAGTGCACAAAACTGTTACAGTGTGTAGTGTGTTCATACATAAACACTGATGTTAATAGTAAAGGTTATAGGTATTATAAAATGATCAAATTAACCTTTTAAAAGCAACTCAATGCTCCAAGTGAAGGTTGTAGCAATTACATAGACAAGCCAATAGGTGGCAGCAAACCTACCGGCAAACAACCATCAGAAATGTGTCACTGAATAATTCTTCAAAAATTATCCATATAATGTAAAGCACTTTAACAACTGAGTATTAAATCATTGATTTATTTAGCGGGTTATTTATTTGGAGTTTATTTTTGTTCAAATCACATGTTATATAAGAGTATATATTGTAGCAATTACATAGACAAGCCAATAGGTGGCGGCAAACAACCATCAGAAATGAGTCACTGAATAATTCTTCAAAAATGATCCATCTTGTAATTATTAATGGAAAATGAAACAAAAAAATAAATATAATGATTTGTTGTCTTTTTAAACAAGATTATAAT
Source organism: Danio aesculapii (assembly GCF_903798145.1). Lineage (NCBI taxonomy): Eukaryota > Metazoa > Chordata > Actinopteri > Cypriniformes > Danionidae > Danio > Danio aesculapii. The sequence goes on from NC_079448.1 coordinate 1,487,464, forward strand.
GTAAAGCACTTTAACAACTGAGTATTAAATCATTGATTTATTTATTTAGCTTTAGAGTTGATTTTTGTTAAAGTCACAGGTTCTTTAAACTATTTTCTTTAAAACCAAAAGTTTCTTTCTGGACTGTTCTTGTAATAAATGGAAATCAATTTACATTGGTCTCCTCTACTTTAAAAGGTCTCATAAATCAAAATTTTGTTATCCTTGCTGTCTACGGATGATCAGAGAGCTCTCGCATTTCATCTAAAGTATCTCCATTTGTGTGTGAAGCTCACTGAAGGTCTTAGGGGTTTCATTTGAGTGGGTAATTAATGAATTAAGTTTTCATTTTTTTGTCTGAACTGTCCCTTTAATAGAAGCCCTATGGCCTGAATCAGGCTTTAAAGCATGTGAGCACCAGCTAGGACGGACACAGGTCACACTAGAGGTCAAACAGTTTGACCCCTAAAGGTCAGCTCTGTGTGTATGCATACAGGAGAAACGTACTTAAACACAAGTACAGCTTTTTGTTGTGTTTGACAACTGTAAACCATATAATCGAGAAGCCTGATGGAGGAAATGCGGGTTATTTTCGAGCGCAGGCACATGAGAAAGGGTAGAAATATCGATCCGGCAGCTAAACAGAGCTCGTGTTTGCACATCAGTTCAACATTTACAGAAAAATAAAGTTTATTGCGTCCCCTACATTTGATTCCTTAGGCAATACGCAGGAAAACACACGCAGATAAATAAAGGTAGAATATCATCTGGCCTTGAAATAAAGTGGACGGGATTGTAAAAAGGCAGTTTTGTGAGGTAAGAGTAAAGGTGAAATCATTATCATGTTAATAGTCAGACACAAAGTGATTTAAAAAATGCTGATTGGGTCATAGAAAGTCAGATGGGATAATGCCGGTTAAAAAATATGAGTTTATAATTTACATACTCCAATTATGCATTGAATCTACAAGGTTAAATGACCTAAAGCGAAACCAGGATAAAAGAAGAGAGAGAGACAGACAATAATCCACATTATCTATATGAAATCTAGCTAAATCTAGACAAAAATCATTGGTGGAAGACAGAAGCGGAGTGAGGTCAACTGTACGAGTCTGTATGTGACAACATGAGCAAAATCAGTGCGAGCGGGAATGTCAATCAATTAATATCTGGACCAGTCGACACTGTACAAAGCAATTAGTCGATCTAAAGAGTAAGAGTAAACCTGTTACTTTTAAATGGATTACTGGACTTTAAAGTGAGTAAATGCAATACTTTCAGACAGATTATAGTTGACTTTACTTTTAAAAAATGCCTGTTGTTAAGTGACCTTACTTTTAAAAAAGTAGGTAAACCAGATGCTTTTAAAACGACTTGGATAAACTTGATTATTTCAAAGAGATTAGTTGACTTTACTTAAAAAATTGAGTAAACCTGTTTCTTTTAAAGCCATTAGTTGACTTTATACTATAAAAAGTGAGTAAACCTGATGCTTTAAAAGTGATTCATTGACTTTTAAAAGTAGACCACATTTTTAAAGTAGACCACATGCTATTAAATCAATTAGTTGACTTTACTTTAAAATGTGAGTAAAACTGATGCTTTTAAGTGATTAGTTGACTTTACTTTAAAAATTGAGTAAACCCGATACATTTAAAGTGATTAGTTGACTTTACTTAAAAAAATGAAAAAAAAAAAAAAACAGATGCTTTTACATCGATTAGTTGGCTTTACTTAAAGAGATTGGGTAAACCTGATGCTTTTAAAGCGATTACTTGACTTTACTTTTAAAAAAATTTAGTAAATGCAATGCTTTTCCATCGATTAGTTGACTTTACTTAAAAAAAATGAGTAAACCCGATGCTTTTATATCGGTTACTTGACTTTACTCAAATTAAGTGAGTAAACATGTTGCTTTAAAAGCGATTAGTTGACTTTACTTTAATAAAGTGAGTAAATGCCATGCTTGTAAAGAGGTTAGTTGACTTTACTTTAAAAAAAGTGAGTAAACTTGATGCATTTAAAGCTATTAGTTGAATATGAAAAGAGTAAACCCATTGCTTTCAAAGCTATTACTTGACTTTATCTAAAAACAAGTGAGTAAACCAGATGCTTTTAAAGCGATTAGTTGACTTTACTTTATAAAGTTAGTAAACCTGTTGCTTTTAAAGCGATTAGTTGACTTTACCTATGAAAAAATTGTGTGAACGTGATTCGTTGACTTTACTATGAAAAAGAGAGTAAACCAAAGGCTTTTAAATCGATTACTTGACTTTACATTGGAAAAAATAGGGTAAACCTGATTATTTTAAAGCGATTAGTTGACTTAACTTTAAAAAAACAGAGTAAACCTGATTATTTTAAAGCGATTAGTTGACTTAACTTTAAAAAAAGGAGTAAACCTGATGTTTTTAAAGCGATTAGTTGACTTGACTTTAAAAAACGGAGTAAACCTGATGATTTTTAAGCGATTAGTTGACGTCACTATGAAAAAGAGAGTAAACCTGATGATTTTAAAGCGATTAGTTGACTTGACTTTAAAAAAACAGAGTAAACCTGATGATTTTAAAGCGATTAGTTGACGTCACTATGAAAAAGAGAGTAAACCTGATGATTTTAAAGCGATTAGTTGACTTGACTTTAAAAAAACAGAGTAAACCTGATGATTTTAAAGCGATTAGTTGACTTGACTTTAAAAAACAGAGTAAACCTGATGATTTTAAAGCGATTAGTTGACTTGACTTTAAAAAACAGAGTAAGCCTGATTATTTTAAAGTGATTAGTTGACGTCACTATGAAAAAGAGAGTAAACCTGATGATTTTAAAGCGATTAGTTGACTTGACTTTAAAAAACGGAGTAAACCTGATGATTTTAAAGCGATTAGTTGACTTGACTTTAAAAAACGGAGTAAACCTGATGATTTTAAAGCGATTAGTTGACTTGACTTTAAAAAACAGAGTAAGCCTGATGATTTTAAAGTAATTAGTTGACTTGACTTTAAAAAACAGAGTAAGCCTGATTATTTTAAAGCGATTAGTTGACGTTACTATGAAAAAGAAAGTAAACCAAAAGCTTTTAAATTGATTACCTGACTTTAGTTTTAAAACAATTTAGTAAACGTGATGCTATTAAAATGATTAGTTGACTTTACTTAAAGTGAGTAATCCTGTTGCCTTGAAATTAAGTAAACTATGTGAATAATTATAAAAATTAAATCAACTTAACAATTCCATGTTATAATGGGCTTACTCACTTTTTAAAGTAAAGTAACTGATTCCTTTTTACAGTGAAGGTGCTTTTATTTTAGATTGTGTCATATTTATATTTACATAAATGAAGCATTTCCTGTAATGTCCAGTGAAATGTTCCATATGTTCTTCAAATATTATAGCACGCCAAAGTCTTGCCTACTTTACTCTTGTTTTCCATCTAAAAAAGGTTGTTTTTTTAACATTTATTAATGCTGTCTTTATTAATTATTAAGGCTCCACATATAATGACTTCAGATATTAAGTCTAGAAGCTCAAATTAAAATAAGTTTGTTCTTAAAACGGCCAATAAAGTCAAGAAAATCCATTTAATTCCACAAGAAAACAAGATTAATTTCTTACATTTGTGACATTTTTTGTTTATTGTTTGAAACCAGATTTGATCTCTTTGGTTTGCTTATCGAGAATGGAAAACGAGACATAAATACTGTGAAAACCATTTTTGATCAGTAAGCTAAAATATGTGTTTTTATTTCATGAGACTCACCCAAATATTCATTCTCCAAATACCATTGTGATTAAAACAGAGAGATTTACGAGTCGATGTGCAATAATTGGCATTTAAAGCGGTGAAGAAATGAAAAACGTCTGCACTCCCTGAGTTTCTGAATGTGTCTGTCTGTCTGTCTCTCCCTCGTTCTCTCGCATGCATATAAAAACACTCCACAAAACAAAAATGGCACGACCAAAACTCCAAAACATTATGATGAGGGCTGATATCCAGGGCCGAGCACCGATAATCACATGCTGATCACTCAGACACACAAAAACATCAGGAATCGTGGCTTTGAGGCTCAAAGATGCAAATCGACACACACTTAAGTGCACCAGGGTTTAGTATGAAACCATTAAACAGACTTCTGAGGTATGCAGGATTTCGCCTTTTCCCATTAAAGACGATGGGTTTGTTTCAAATGACAAAAAACAAACAAGTCATCATCACACAGTACTGTATAATCTGAAGAGAAGCGCCGTCTCCTGGTTAAACCTGACGCACAGGGTCGACTGAGGCAGTTTGGTTAAGATCGTGACCATTTCTCTTGTTTTAAACAGGGCGTCTAATGAGTTCTGAGGAAAAATGTACCTGTAACTGCGTTAATTAACTCATGGATAGATCTCCATGACAACACGGATGGAAACGGCTGGTTAGAGGGATTCTGGGAAACAGCTGACAAATAAACAGAGGAAATTAGAAAGAATCTACACAGCTCTGCACCACAAAAAACACCTTTCTAACTTGTTTCTAGTTGAAAAATCGAATTATTTTGAAGTCAATAAGCATTTTCTAGACAACAATAGTCAAAAAATAGTCTTGTTTTAAGAATAAACGAAGTAGGTTTCAGTTAAAACAAGGTAAATAATCTGCTAGTGGGTAAACAAAACAACACACTGCAAAAAACGCTTTTCATACTTAGAGATTGTGTATTGTCTCTAGTCTAAATATCTAAAACTCTTAAATCAAAACGCATTTTCTAGACAAGTAGAGAGTAATGTATTGTTTTCAGAACTATTGGGTGAAAATAAAGTGAGTTTTACCTTAAAACAAGCAAAATAATCTACCAATGGGGTGAGTAAAACAATTTAGTTTTGCTTTGATATAATATCATGTTGTTTACCCCATTGGAAGATGATTTAGCTTGTTTTAATGAAAAACTCACTTCATTTTGACTCATTATTTCTTAAAACAAGACAATGTTTCGTGCTTGTCTAGAAAATGCTTCTTAATTTAAGAATATTTAGATATTTGGACTAGAAACAAGACAAAAGTCTATGTAAGAAAAGCTTTTCAGTCGATTCTAATGTTAACACTCGATTGAATGGGTGTTATCAGTGGTTATCAGCTGATAGATATGGGCCAGTATGGGCCTTCTGTGCCTACTTGTAGGGTTAGAAGGCTGTTATCATCCATCCACATGGTTAATCAGCTATGGATCACATGTAGCTGCAGCTGGAGGTTAACGAGAATTATTTATATTATATATTAAATGTTAAGTGAAGTTTATTTATAAACTAATTTGGAGAGGATCACGTGCTTATGATTGATCACGGCTGGTGCTGCATTATCCAATTTATGATTCACCAATCAGACGATTCCTAAGCCACTATAAATACCCTCAGTTCCATATGATAGCCATCTTTGTTTTGAAGAATCCCCCCTTCCACCCCTACTCCTCCTCCTTTCCTAGATGGGTGGCACGGTGGCCCAGTGGTTAGCACTGTTGCCTCACAGCAAGAACGTTACTGGTTCTATTCCTTAACAAGCCAGCTGACGTTTCTGTTTGGAGTTTTCATGTTCTGCCCATGCTCATGTGGGTTTCCCCCGGGTTCCCCGGCACCATAGACATGTTCCGAGTAAGTAGTTATCTCTTAAGAGCAATCACAACCTGTTCATTAGCTACTACAGCAGGGGAGTTCTCCAGATCTACCTGAGCTCAAACTCCCCTCTCGCCTTGCAAACGTGAGGGAGCCCCGGGCTCGAGGCTCTTATGAACTCAGGGCTCTCTTAGCATCACAGCATGCCAAACAAGCTTTATAATGAATCATCAGCTGAGTGTGAACTCTTGAAATGTATTTTATTAAAGTCTACCCCAACCCCAACCGTCACAGTAATGTAAAAACAGATCTAGATCTGGAGTCTTCTCTATTAGTATAGCTGATTAACCATGTAGATAGATGATGACAGCCTTCTGAGCCTACTAGTAGGCACAGAAGGCCCCCACTGGCCCACATCTATCAGCTGATAATGCTTATTTAATCGAGCGATAACATTTTACAGTGCATTGTTTTCAGTTTAACTCACTTAATGTTAACTTAAAAACAAGACAACATTATTCACATGGCTAAAAATGCTTTTGATTTAAGACTTTTAAGATATTTGGACTAGAAACAAGACTAAAACTCTTAGTAAGAAAGTGTTTTATTGCAATGTGTTCCAAATACTAGTGAGTCGCGAACTGTTTATGGCAAACGAACCTCATTTCAACTCTCTATCAACCAATAGCAACTCTCTCATAGCTATGTTTCCATCCAGCTATTTTTATGCGCATTTTGGATATGTAAAAAAAAATTGGTTGATGATAATTGTAAAAAAATATATGCGCATAACTAAGTAGGATAAACTTTTTATTAGATAAGAAAAAACTGCACAAACTGCAATGCACACATTTTTACCGAACAAATTCCAGTATGTGCTTTAAAAAAATTTTGTTATAGGAGATCATGTGATGATGAAAATGTGTGTGAATGGATAATCCAGCAGGCTGAGCATGCTGTACAACATCTGAGTGTTGCTTTAGTCATTCTAAAATGACCTAACCGTTTCAGTATTAGTGTTATTATATTATTAATGACCTCCAGAATTGTCAAGAGCATCAGTGCTCGGCGTCTCACGCCTTCACCTCGTGTTCATTGCATGTTGGCATTTGTCTTCTGAGGCGCAAGTAATTTATTAATTACTTATTTTAAATATTAATTAATTACTTATTTTAGCACTTTGAGTTTAAGAAAAGTGCATCACAAATAAAATACATTATTATTATTATTATTAAACAAAGAAAAGATTCATGCAGCTCCTCCTACCGAAGTAAATTCCATTCTTACTGTTGATATTTGGCGGCAGATAATCAGGAAGTGACGATTTTGTTCTCTTTGACTCGTTGGAGGGAAACGCTGCATTATTTGCACATCTTTTATGCAATATTCTAGGTTTGCACATAAATTTAATTCACATCTTTGGATGGAAACATAGCTATTGTCAACTTATTGTTTAATAAGTTTACCATTAAGTTAAACAATAATTAATAACAGAATCAAATGTTCCTTATCACACATTTTGCATTATTAATTATTAATAATAGATTCCATTTACTGTTAATTATACATGTAATGTATATCATTAAGAGTCATAGTGCTGAATTCACAACTGCTTTCATTAGTGATGTATACTTTACTCAGCACTAATAAGGTGCTAAAAGGATCTATTATTAATAAGATTAATCACTTTGAACGATTTCAGCTCACTAGTGTTTGGAACAGAGACTGAAGAAAAGCTAATGACTGAATGTTATTGACAATACACAATCAACATTATCCAAAAAAAAAGAGAATCAAAACACAAAACATCTTTAAATGTCACATAGCGATTGATTAATACTCATAAACGTGGCCCACTTTGTGTAATACTACTGTTCTGCTTAAAGCAAAGCTTTTTTTGTCCATCATTTTTATAGCTTCATCATTCAGTTCAGCTTTGATTGTCTTCATTTAAGTCCATTCAACTCCAAGCTAAATGCCAGATTGTTTTCAGATGTAACAGACGAGACACTGTACATAATAACCAAAAATATAACTTCCTTAAAAAAATACAATAAACGGGAGTCCAACTGGAAACAAATACACACCTGTTAAGAATTGAGAACATATTGGTAGTAAATGTAGTGATTATGTCCTTGGGTTGATCTTACGGGAAAAACACCAAAAGCAAGAAATTAGATTTTGCATAAATGCCACAGATTTATAATTTCAATTAATAAATATCACAAAGAAACTTTAAAATAAATGGGAAAATGTAAAGAAAGGCTGTATGATACTGTAAAACTACTGTAATTTTTACAATATAAATCTAGATTTTTATTTTGTGGGGGGGGGGGGGGGGGTAGTGATGGTGAAAGCTTTTTTTGGTACTAAACATATGTAGCTTGGTAGTTAATTTTTACAGTAATATACTGTAATTTAATTTCTACAGTGGGAATCTGGATTTTGGGGTTTTTAGTGATGATGAAAACTGTTCTTGTGAATTTAGCTAGTAAACATGCATGAGATTAAATGAACAGTACAATAATGCATTGTTTTAATTTTACAGTATTATACTGTAATAAAATTTTTTCAGTATGAATCTGGATTTTGGGGTTTTTAAGTGACGGTGAAAACTGTTCTTGTGAATTTTGGTATTAAACATACATAATACTGAATGATATTGTAAAACACGACAATAATTTATCATTTTCATTTTACTGTCACGGATTGGTCAGGCTCTCACGATCCCCACTCACGAAGATCACCATCACCTGACTTCTAATGAGCACACAGCTGCATCACATTCACGAGCACCAGATAAAAGCACAGCACTCCAGTCGCTCATTGTCCGGGCTCGTCTCGACGAAAGCGGACAACTGAGCGACCACTCAGCGTAGTCATCCTCAGCTAAAACAAACGATTTCCTTACCTCTGTCTCCTGTCCGCTTCATAACAGAAGCCCGGACCAATAACGACGACAACATGAGCACCCCCGATCACTTTCAAGAGCTGGTGGACCAGTTGAAGCGGATTCTACAGCCACCAGCTCCACTTTCCAACGCACCACCAGCACCGAGCACTTCCGCCTCCACAGTTTCTTCTTCGGCCCTTCCTTCCAGTCCCATGGCCCGACCAGCGCCCTACTCAGGCGGAGCGGGGGAGTGCAATGGTTTTCTGTTACAATGTTCCCTCATATTCGAAATGCAACCTTCTCTATATCCCACAGATAAGTCAAAGATCGCCTACATCGTATCACTACTCTCTGGACCTGCACTTAAATGGGCTGAGACGATCTGGAACCAAGCCGGGCCGGTCATGAATTCCATCACTACCTTCACGGAGTATTTCAAAGAGGTGTTTGGACGTTCTGATGGGGAAGTAGCCGCTGGAGAGCAGCTGTATCATCTAAAGCAAGGTACTCTATCTACACAGGAATATGCTCTCCGGTTTCGCACTCTAGCAGCTGCAAGTGGATGGAATGAGAGATCGTTGTTGACCACGTACCGGCTCGGCTTGGAACCCACTCTCCGAATCCAGCTGGCCACATTAGATGATACTATGGGTCTGGAGAGATTCATCCAACATTCTCTCCGATGTTCCGATCGTCTCCGTTCCTATCAACAGGACACCATCACCCCCTCGTCTGCACTCCTCCAATCGCCTGAGTCAACAGCCTCTCCAGAACCAGAACCCATGATAATAGAGTCTGGAAGACTGACATCAGCGGAACGACAGAGGAGGCTGACCCGGGGTCTGTGTCTATACTGCGGTGTCAGTGGACACACCCGTATGGAGTGTCCCCTTCGTCCCATTCGGACTTCAGTGAGTGTATTCAGTACGAATATTGAACAATGTAAACCACTTACTACCACCGTACAAATAACTACTGCCTCTATTTCTCTCCTTGTCACAGCCCTCATCGACTCCGGGTCAGCAGGGAACTTCATCTCCCAATCCCTCTGTCGTCAACTCCACCTACGTACTGAGGCGTCCTCGCATATATACCAGATACAACCGATAACCCAGTGCACTCGATCTTCGACCCGTATCCATCGACAATGCGAAGACATCCTTCTTCAAGTGGGGTTGTTACATCAAGAGAGGATTCAATTTCTGGTTCTGGAGGGTGCAAATATGGACATCATTCTAGGGCGCCCGTGGCTGGTGAAGCACGATCCCATCATCTCTTGGGGCACAGGAGAGATAAAGAAATGGGGATCTGGATGTACACCTACCTGTTTTCCAAATCTCCCTCTTCAAGGTCGGAACCCCATTTCTTTGTTTACAACATCGGTCGAGAGTCCTCCTGAGAAGCAGTCTATCCACATTCCTAAGGAGTACAGCTCCTTTCATGATGTCTTCTGCCCCAAGAGAGCTTCCCAGCTACCGCCGCATCGGCCATGGGACTGCGCGATCGACCTAGTTCCAGATGCCCAGTTGCCAAGAGGTAGGATCTACCCGCTCTCGCTTCCAGAGAATCAGGCAATGGAAGATTACATAAGGGAGGCTCTGAGTCAGGGGTACATACGTCACTCAAATCACCAGCCGCCTCAAGCTTCTTCTTTGTGGCCAAGACGGACGGAGGGCTGCGTCCATGCATCGACTACAGGGTCCTAAATAACGGTACAGTAAAATACCGATATCCCCTTCCTCTGGTACCAGCCGCTTTGGAACAGCTCCGAGAAGCTAAAGTCTTCACTAAATTGGACCTCCGCAGCGCGTATAATCTGATAAGAATACGTGAGGGGGACCAATGGAAGACAGCATTCGTGACCCCTACTGGCCACTATGAATATGAGGTCATGCCTTACGGTCTGGTCAACGCCCCCTCCGTATTCCAAAACTTCATTCATGAAGTCCTCCGGGAGTTTCTTCACCACTTTGTAATAGTGTACATAGATGACATCCTCATTTACTCCCGGAGTGAGGCCGAACATCGCCAACACGTTGCGGAGGTCCTACACACATTGAGAGAACATCACCTCTACCTCAAAGCGGAGAAATGCTCATTCCACCAGAAGTCGATTCATTTCTTGGGATACATCATTGACCAAACCGGTATACGTATGGATGGGAAGAAAATTGAGGCTGTTCTATCCTGGTCAGAACCCACTTCCATTAAGGAGCTCCAGAGGTTTCTTGGGTTTGCTAACTTTTATAGACGGTTTATCAAGGACTACAGCAGGATTACATCACCTCTCACTAATCTCCTCAAGGGTAAACCCAAAGGACTGGAGTGGACCAAAGAAGCAGCCGCAGCCTTCCGCCTTCTTAAGAAGGAGTTCACAAGGGCCCCACTCCTGACTCATCCTGACCCAAATCTTCCTTTCGTGGTGGAAGTGGACGCATCCACCACCGGCGTCGGGGCAGTATTATCCCAACATCATGATACACCGCCCCGACTGCATCCCTGTGCCTATTTCTCTCGGAAGTTGAGCCCGGCGGAGCAGAATTACAGCATAGGAGACAGGGAGCTTCTAGCAATCAAGCTAGCCTTGGAGGAGTGGCGTCACTGGTTGGAGGGAGCCAAACATCCGTTCCAGGTGATCACAGATCACAAAAACCTCCAATATATCAAAGAGGCCAAGAGACTATGTCCACGTCAAGCCAGATGGTCACTTTTCTTCTCACGTTTTGATTTCTCCATTTCCTATCGTCCAGGACCCAAGAATCTAAGAGCAGACGCTCTCTCTCGTTTACACGAGCATCACGATCATGAAGAACTCCCAACGAAGATTCTTCCCGAACACATCTCCATTTGTCCGATCACCTGGAACGCTCCTCCAGTCGTTGCCACTCCGGAAGCCCCTGCTCCGCCGGGATGCCCTCCTCATCGGCAGTTCATACCACCTGAACACCGGGTAGATCTGATCCACTCCTTACATACCTCGCTAGGCACTGGACATCCAGGGATCAACAATACTCTCTCGCTAGTATCCCAACGATTCTGGTGGCCAAACATGGCAAGGGATGTGAGGCAATATGTTCAGGGCTGTAAGGACTGTGCCCAATCCAAGAGCCCACGTCATCTACCCGCTGGAAAGCTCCATCCCTTGCCGATTCCGAACCGTCCCTGGTCACACCTAGGAGTGGACTTTATCACTGACCTCCCTTCGTCAGAAGGTAATACCTGTATTCTAGTCATCGTAGATAGATTCTCAAAGTTTGTCAAACTAATCCCTCTGAAAGGTCTTCCCACAGCCTTTGAAACAGCCGACAATATCTTTAATCAAGTCTTCAGGTCATTTGGTATTCCAGAAGATATTGTGTCGGACAGAGGTCCACAGTTCATCTCACGTCTATGGAAAGCCTTCTTCAAGCTCCTAGGTGTGGCCGTCAGCCTCTCTTCTGGATATCATCCCCAAACCAACGGGCAGACAGAGAGGAAGATTCAGGAGGTGGGACGGTTCCTGAGGACCTTCTGCAGTGGTCACCAGAGCTCCTGGAGCCAGTATTTGGGCTGGGCAGAATATGCCCAAAATTCACTGCGGCAACCCTCCACCGGACTCACGCCATTCCAGTGCGTCCTGGGCTTCCAACCACCGCTCTTTCCCTGGGATGGCGAACCATCTGATGTCCCCGCAGTGGATCACTGGTTCCGGGAGAGCGAGAGAGTCTGGGACGAGGCTCATCAACATCTGCAGAGGGCAGTCCGTCGAAGCAAGGTAACCGCCGATAGAAGAAGGTCTGAAGAACCCAGATACACACCCGGACAAAAGGTGTGGCTATCCACCCGGGACATACGCATGCGACTGCCCTCTCGCAAGTTAAGTCCCCGATTTGTTGGTCCCTTCACCATCGTGGAACAGGTTAACCCCGTCACCTACAAACTACAATTACCCTCTCACTACCGTATTCACCCTACATTCCACGTATCACTCCTGAAACCCTATCACGATCCTGTTCTTCCCTCCACAGAGCCTGACCACGAAGAGGAACCCCCTCCTCCACTGCTCCTAGAAGAAGGAGCCGTCTACGCAGTGAAGGAGATCTTGCGTTCCCGACGTCGTGGCGGCCAGTTGGAGTACCTGGTGGACTGGGAAGGGTACGGCCCCGAAGAAAGGACATGGGTTCCCAGAGCTGATATTCTCGATCCTAGTCTCATGGTGGAGTTTCATGAGAGCCACCCTGAGTTCCCAGCGCCTAGAGGCAGAGGGAGACCACCACGGCGTCGGAGGTGTCGGCCCTCAGGAGCGGGCCCTGGGGAGGGGGGTACTGTCACGGATTGGTCAGGCTCTCACGATCCCCACTCACGAAGATCACCATCACCTGACTTCTAATGAGCACACAGCTGCATCACATTCACGAGCACCAGATAAAAGCACAGCACTCCAGTCGCTCATTGTCCGGGCTCGTCTCGACGAAAGCGGACAACTGAGCGACCACTCAGCGTAGTCATCCTCAGCTAAAACAAACGATTTCCTTACCTCTGTCTCCTGTCCGCTTCATAACATTTACAGTATTATACTATAATTTAATTTTTACATTATAAAAAAGATTTAGTATTTTAAAATTTGTTCTTGTAAATTTTTGTAGTAAATGTGCATTAAACTGAATGATATTGTAAAACATTACAGTAATTAATAATTTTACAGTATTTTACTGTACATTTTTACAGTATGAATCTGGTTTTTGGGGTTTTTAGTGATGATGAAAACTGTTCTTGTGAATTTTGCTAGTAAACCTACATAAAACGGAATAAAAACTACAGTAATTTATCATTTAAATTTTTACAGTATTTTAGTTTTTACAGTATGAATCTGGATTTAGTTTTTTGTAGTGATGGAGAAAACTGTTTTTTGTGAATTTTGGTAGTAAATGCGCATAAAACTGAATGATATTGTAAAAAATGACAATAATTCATCATTTAAATTTTTACAGTATTATACTGTAATTTAATTTCTACAGTATGAATCTAGATTTTGGGGTTTTTAGTGATGATGAAAACTGTTCTTGTGAATTTAGCTAGTAAACATGCATGAGACTAAATGAACAGTACAATAATGCATTGTTTTAATTTTACAGTATTATACTGTAATTAAATTTTTTCAGTATGAATCTGGATTTTGGGGTTTTTAAGTGACGGTGAAAACTGTTCTCGTGAATTTTGGTATTAAACATACATAATACTGAATGATATTGTAAAACACGACAATAATTAATCATTTTAATTTAACAGTATTATACTATAGTTAAATTTTTACATTATAAAAAATAGATTTAGTATTTTAAAAATTGTTCTTGTAAATTTTTGTAGTAAATGTGCATTAAACTGAATGATATTGTAAAACATTACAGTAATTAATAATTTTTACAGTATTTTACTGTAAATTTTTACAGTATGAATCTGGTTTTTGGGGTTTTTAGTGATGATGAAAACTGTTCTTGTGAATTTTGCTAATAAACCTGCATAAAACTGAATAAAAACTACAGTAATTTATTATTAAAAATTTTACAGTATTGTGCTGGATTTAAGTTTTTACAGTAAGAATCTGGATTTTGGGTTTTTTTAGTGACGGAGAAAACTGTTCTTGTGAATTTTTGTAGTAAATGCGCATAAAACTGAATGATATTGTAAAACAGTACAATAATTAATCATTTTCATTTTACAGTATTATACTGTAATTTAATTTCTACAGTAAGAATCTAGATTTTGGGTTTTTTATTGATGATGAAAACTCCTCTTGTGAATTTTGCTAGTAAACATGCATAAAACTGAATGAACACTACAGTAATTTATCATAATTTTTTACAGTATTGTACTGTATTTTAGTTTTTACAATAAGAATCTGGATTTGGGCTTTTTTTAGTGATGCTGAAAACTATTCTTGAGAGTTTTGGTAGAAAATGTGCATAAAACTGAATGATATTGTAAAACAGCAATAATTAATCATTTTAATTGTACAGTATTTTACTGTAATTTAATTTCTACAGTATGAATTTGGATTTAGTTTTTTGTGATGGTGAAAACTGTTCCTGCATTTTTCTCACAAAATGCAAAAGAAAAAAATGCAAAATGTAATTTTACGTTTTTGGTGTTTTTTTCATGAGATTCTCCCTGTTTATGAATATCAATTCCTTTAGTTTTCATATCTGGCTCAATGGTCATGGCACAGTTTGTGAACTCCCTACTGCATAGCTGATTACTTAACTAAATTAAGCAGATATCATTATTAAAAAAGAAAATCATACAAAAGATTCCTCATTTAGTTTTCCTTTCTACATAAGCGATATGTGCTGCGTTATGATCAGAGAAATCACGGCTGAGGTCATCCAAGTCAATAGCAGAAAGTGCACAGAGATGGATTTGTCTCATAAAAGGTTCCGAAATCTCTCCAAAGGTCTTGCGTTATGCCTAATGTTTTTTTAAAATCCTATTCTGGAAACATCTAAAGCATACAAATCTGATTTGCATAATCTAAAAAGGAAATAGAAACAAACGCCCATCAAGCTTATAAAAACATCAAAGTAATGAAGGTTATTTTTCCATTAAAGGTGCCGTTGTCCTGTTTTAATTGATAGTTGGGCTCTACCTGAGCTCTGCGTTCAGACTCGGCATTTGGGGAGTTTTGAAGAGTTCGAGCTCTTGATAGATGATCATGTTGAGCAGAGGGAAAAGCCTTCAGACTTCCAGACTAATTAGAGCCAAGCAGCAGAAAGGAGAAACACACACACATTGGACACACACACACACACTAGCCATGCTGCTGAGATGAATCCCTGTTGACAGAGAGAAACACACACACATCAGACACTTCATCTATGCTAGATGGCTCCAAAATTAAAGGGATGGTTCACCAAAAAAAAGAAAAGAATATTGTCATTTATTTTGTCTCCACTTTCTGTTTCTTTCTTCTATTGAACACAAAAGAGATATTTAGAAAAATGTTGGAAACCTGTAACCATTTTCATAGTGCTTGTATTTTGCTATGGGAGTCAAGGGTTTTCAGCTTTCTTCAAAATATCTTCCTTTGTGTTGACAGAAGAAAAAAACTCATGAAGGTTTGGAGGGAGTAAATGGTGCATAATTTTAAATTTTTGAGTGAACGGTCCCTTTAAATTTTTGGCAAGGGTCCAGTTTTCTGTATCTACTGTAAGTTTAGATATCAAAAAATATAATGATTTAATACCAAAAATATCAATAAGGGTTTGCAATATTTATAATCTATAGTTTCGATGTGCAAGCATGATCAACATTATTATTATTATTATTATTATTATTATTATTATTATTATTATTAATACTAATAATAATAATAATAATAATAATAATAATAATAATAATAATAATAATAATAATAATAATAATAATAATAATAATTTTTTAACATATTTTTTTTTATATTTCCCAAGTGCTTAAAACAGAGCAAGGAGGATTTTCTACAGTATTTTAAATCATTATATTACACTTACTAGTATCTTGAAGAATATCTAGTCAAATATTATGTGCTGTCATGATGGCAAAGAGAAAAGAAATCAGTTATTAGAAATGAGTTATTAAAACTATTATAATTGTATATTTGATCAAATTATTACAATTTTACAGAGGGCTAAAAGTGTTGTCTTTACATTATTGTGTACAGTTGAAGTCAGAATTATTAGCCCTCCTATATTTTTTCATCCAATTTCTGTTTAACGTAGAGAAGATTGTTTTCAACACATTTCTTAAACACAATGGGCTCATTTTTAACGATCTAGATGCAAAGTCTGAGCATCAAGTATAAGCATTAAGGGCACATCCGAATCCACTTTTGCTGTTTTAAGGATGGAAAAATATGCTCTGCACCCCGCCGCATGGTCTAACAGGGTTGAGCTTATTCTCTTAATGAGTTCTGGGTGTGTTTTGAGCATAACCTGCCTTAAACCAATCAGAGTCTCATCTCTCATTCCCTTTAAGAGTCAGTTGCGTTGCTTCATGGTGCATTTGCTATTTACATGGTGGACTTTGTAAGTGTAAAAACTGAGCGCTTCACTAGCGAGAAAACAGTTAAACAGAGCATCTGCAGCGTGAGGATAAAGAATGAGCCTCCTCCATTCAGCCTGTTTACTTTCTCTTTACTTTACTTATACTCTTCACTTTACTCCTTTACTTTGGTTACTTTGGAAACTCACTCCATTGAACACATCCATTAGCTTACATATTTAGTTTCATTTGTTAAGCGCAAAGATTTGTGTAAAAACTATTTCTAAATTCACTTCTAATCTCCAGCAAATGAATAAATGAACAATAATAATGAAGTGTGGTCAAAACACTGAGTTATATCCAAACACACGTCCTGTTCTTATGCCCCATATAGTGATGCAGACGTCTCCAAAACCCCACAGGTGGACAAATCTACACTTGTTTTTATTAAAACAAATAGAAATCTGCATATAATAAATAATACTGCTAATAATAATCACATTATACAGATGCAGATTGTCATGAATAAACTGAAAAAAGCCCCCCAGACATGAAGAAAGCATAGAGGCTGTGTTTTTTTATATCTATGTATTAAATAATAATTTTGGTAACATTTTAATCATAACTAACGCGCTCTGCTGGACTTTAGAGCAGCTTTTAGTGTGTCAATTTCAGTTAATCAAAATAGCAACCCTCCAACAATGCGCCTTAACACACCTCCTTTATAGACCAGCACACCCATGACTCCACAAAGTGGCGCAAATGGATTTGCTATTTAAACTGCGTGACACAAAACGTGAAAATTAGAGTTGTGCTCGTCTAAAAATAGCAACAAATCACGCCAAACACTTCTTGCACCTTATTGCTTGGGTGTATGACAGTGAAGCTATAATAACTCATTTCTAATAACTGATTATTTTCTCTTCGCCATGATGACAGCAGATAATATTAGACTAGATATTCTTCCAGACACTAGTATTCAGCTTAAAGTGACATTATTTTATTTATTTTTATTTCAAATTTCTTTTATTAGGTTTTTACATGGAATATCAACCATAACAGTCATTTTATAATTATCCATCCATGTTAGTGTTTACCCTACCCCAACCCCAGTTGAACATTTCCCTCCCTCAACAGCCTCTGACTTCTCATTAGGAAAAGAGCAAAACAAAAAAATAAAGTAATAATAATAATAATGATAAATGGAATTAATAATTAACCATAATGATAAAAAGGTAAAAAAAATAAAAAAAATAATAAAATAAATAAAATAAATAACTAAATAAGATGAAAATAAATAATAAATATGTTTTTATTCCTATGTTATTGCTCAGTTTAAGAATCAAGAGAGTTTGCTAGTAGATAATCTAAAAAGGGGCGCCACAACTTGTCAAAGGTCTTTAAAGAACCAGTAAGTGATAGTCTAATCTTTTCCAATTTAATACAAGTAAACACTTCTTTTATCCATGCATCAAAAGATGGTGGAGTGACATGTTTCCACTTTAAAAGAATGAGACGTCTCTCTATTAAAGTAGTAAAAGCTAAAGCCTGTTGGACCATTACTGAAAGGTTGGCATCTACTGCCAACCCAAAAATGGCCAAAAGTGGATTTGTATCCAGATCTATGCCGAATGCATCTTTTAAAGTTTTAGATATTTTAGTCCAATAAACAAATAATTTGGGGCATTCCCACAACATATGGATGAGATCCGCTGGTGATTGTTTGCACCTATTACACGCATCGCTGACAGAAGGGTATATTTTAGCAAGTCTAGCATTAGTGTAGTAAACCCTGTGTAGGATCTTACATTGTATAAGCCCATGTCTTGCACATATAGAAGAGGTATGAGTGAGCTCAAGAATATGCTCCCAGTGTTCATCAGAGAACAAAGTGACATTTAAAGGCTTCACTAGGTTAATTAGGGTAAAGTTAGGGTAATTAGGTAAGTCATTGTATAACAGTGGTTTATTCTGGAGACAATCCAAAACTAATATTGCTTAAGGGGGCTAATAATATTGACCTTAAAATAGCTTTAAAACAATTAAAAACAGCTTTTATTCTAGCCGAAATAAAACAAATAATACTTGCTCCAGAAGAAAAAATATTAGAGGAAATACTGTGAAAATTTCCCGAATCTGTTCAACATCATTTGGGAAATATTTAAAAAGAAAGAAAAATCACAGGAGGGCAAATAATTCTGACTTCAGCTGTATATGAGTACAAGAACTCTCGAGTGATTTCTGCTGTTAATGCTTTACCTTTGTGCGTGTGTGTGTGTGTTTGAGGGCTTCATATGTGTGTCTCCATGTCTGTGTATCCGGGCAGCATGTCTCCATTAGAGCAGTTCTTCAGCATTTTGTCCATGCTGGGATCGTCGGTCTCTTTCCTCCGTTTCTGCATTCGCTGGTGGACCAGAGGCACGAAAAACATCACGATTCCCCCCACGATCGGAGGGACGCCGGCCAGGTAAAACGCCACGTGGTAGTTCCCGAAGTGATCATGAAGAAGGCCTGATAAAAAAAGCAGATACTTCAGATGAAACGGCAGCAGTGACACACTTTAACTCTGCTAATCTGATGCTTTTCCAAGAAAACAGAATGGTTAATGAGGAAAACAGCAGGCGTTTTTAAATGATTAAATATTCATTCTTACTGGTAAGAGTTTAGAAAATCTGTGTTAATGACACACTTATTTTTAAAAGCTGAATTAAACCAAACTGAATCAACGATACCGTGAAGATTTTCATCTAAAAAACTGAAGAAAGTAAAATATACAACTCATATGCTGTATATTTAGGCAGCACGGTGGCTCAGTGGTTAGCACTGTCGTCTCACAGCAAGTAGATCGCTGGTTCGACTCCCAGCTGGGCCAGTTGGCGTTTCTATGTGGAGTTTGCATGTTCTCCCCGTGTTGGTGTGGGTTTCCTCCGGGTGCTCCGGTTTCCCCCCACAGTCCAAACACATGCGCTATTGGGGAACTGATGAACTAAACTGGCTGTAGTGCATGAGTGTGTGTGTGTGTGTGTTTGTGTGTGTGTGTGTGTGTGTGTGTGTGTTTGTGTGTGTGTGTGTGTGTGTGTGAATGAGAGTGTATGGATGTTTTCCAATACTGGGTTGCAGTTAGAAGGGTATCCCTTTGCACAAAACATATGCTGGAGTAATTGGCGGTTCATTCCACTGTGGCGACCTCTGAAATAGCCAAATATTAAGTCTAGGGGAAAATAACAAGGGCATAATAAACGATAAAGGTTGTGGGGGGTGCATTTCCCACACAAAAACAAAAACACATATGCAAAAGATCTCCTTCAGTCGACAACCAAGCGTGGAAAATCAGTTGAGAGTAATTGAATAGATTTATTATAGAAAAAAGAACAATAACAATTGAAATGAGCATCTCTTCAGGGTGGCCACAGGAGAAAATAACAAACAAAAAAATCAGCAAAGTAAATAAACTAAATGATGTAAAGCTTTAAAGAAAAATACAGGAAGCTTACCTTCCTCCCTAAGCATAAACAAAGTCAAACGTAATCAAATATATAGGCAGGCCACCCCAATAAACTCAAACTCTCCAAAAGGTGGTGAGCATACATGGACATTTGTACAAGAATAAAGGTGGGTCGTCGGTCGGAGGGGTAGGGAAATGCAGGAGCTCTCCACTGCCAGCAACCGTTGAACCACAAATGAGCTCCCGAACCCTGCCGGAAGTTCCTTTTTATAGGTCACCATGACCAGAAGAACACAAGAAGGCGAAACAATAATAAAATAAATAAATAAACATTGGTCGTTACACTGAAGGAAAATGAATGAGGACATATGATAACATTTCTTCTAAATTTCAAATCATAATATTTTAATTTAGGTCCAAATAAACAGCTTTATTTCTTTTTTTCTACAACTTTTCTGAAGCTGAAACATTTGATGAACATCAACATTGGTCATTAATGCTCTAAACTATGTTTATATTCATTATACAGTTTCATTTTACAGTTGAAATATGTTTTACTTATTATAAAATGTCATTCTTGTCAAATACTTCCCAAGTGCTTTTTAACAGAGACACGACTTTTCAATTTATTTAGATATATCAATCATTCATTCATTTTCGGCTTAGTAACTTTATTAATCTGGGGTCACCACAGTGGAATGAACCACCAACTTATCCAGCACATGTTTTACTTCCAGCCGCAACCAATCTCTGGGGAACATCCATACACACTCATTCACACACATACACTACGGAAAATTTAGCCTACCCAATTCACCTGTACCACATGTCTTTGGACTGTGGGGGAAACCGGAGCACCCGGAGGAAACCCACGCGAACGCAGGAAGAACATGCAAACTCCACACAGAAACACCAACTGACCCAGCCGTGGCTCGAACCAGCGACCATCGCCTATTTAGATATATGAAGATTTAATTTCTAATAACGCATTAAAAAATGTAATCAAACGGGGGCTAATAATTCTGACCAAATCATTTTTTACATTTTAGTTAACAGTTTTTAAATATTTTTTTTATTCCAGCCAACCTAAAATAAATAAGACTTTCTCCAGAAGAAAAAAGAAAAATATAATAGGAAACACGGTCAAAAATTCCCTTTTTCACTTGGGAAATATTTATTTATTCATTTTCTTTTGGCTTAGTCTCCATTTCAGAGGTCGCCACAGCGGAATGAACCGCCAACTATTCCAGCTTGTGTTTTACACAGCGGATGCCCTCCCAGCTGCAACCCAGTACTGGGAAACACCCATATACACTAATTCTCACACACACACTCATACACTACAGCCAATTTAGTTCATCATTCCCCTATAGCGCATGTGTTTGGACTGTGGGGGAAACCGGAGCACTCGGAGGAAACCCACGCGAACGCAGGGAGAACATGCAAACTCCACACAGAAATGCCAACTGACCCAGCCGGGACTCGAACCAGTGACCTTCTTGCTGTGAGGTCACAGTGCTAACCACTGAGCCACCGTGTTGTTTTGATTGATTGTTGATTGTTTGATTGTTCAATTTCTGTAGTTGAATACTGTTAGACTCCCAAGAAAACCAGAAAGCACTGCTTATTTCACTTTTATTTTTGCTCTGTCATATTTATACATGCTTGTAATTTATTATATTTTATGCAGATGCCCTGCATAGAAAAAGACTCCATCATCCCAGTCAATCTAAATGAATAAAATCTTTCCAAACAGAGCTATTCAAATCAGCTGAAATTATATTCATTCATAGCATAACAAAATATTGCAAAGCCAAATTTTTCCAACATTGTGCAGCCCTATACTGTATATATGAGACAGTGCTCATTTACCGGTTAAATGTGGCCAATGTCATGCTGACTTTAAATAAAAAAGCATGGTTAAATAATGGAACTAATCCAATACAACTTAACAGAGACTCCCCGCATCGACCGCCACATTCATCATCAAACGCTCTTCATTTCACAACCGTCCAGCCAGAATCTCAATGAGGCTTTCAGTCTGGATACATCGCTATAAAAACAACTACAGCCGCCATTCAGACATTGAAGACGCTCTCCAACAAGATCACTCGCAACCTAAACAACAAAACCTAAAACCCTGAGCCCTAAAATAACACTTAGACGTCAGAACATGACTCCAAGTATATGTGAAATAACAGCAGGAGACAGCCAATCCAAACCTACTTTTAATACCCCTGCCATGAAGTGCTGCTCTGAAAACAGATGCTATAAATGAGGCTTCAAGTTCTGGGACGAGGACTCAGAGTTACTGAAACAGGTAAATGCAGTATTTAACTAATGAACCTGAAGATTTGGACATATATGGTGCATTTATGCACTATTCTATTCCTTTTATAGTATTAATAGTGTATATGTGCATCCCAAATACTTACTGTATGCACTATTCAATGCTATTTTGTAATGTAAATAGTGTATATGAGTGTCCCAAACTGCATACTTACGCACTATTATACTGCTTTTATAATACAAATGGTGTATATGTGCATCCCATATACTTACTGTATGCACTATTCTATGCCATTTGATATAATAAATTGTGTATATGTGCATCCCAGATTGCATACTTATACGCTATACTATGCCATTTTAATAGCATGTGTCCCAAATCACATACATATGCACTATTATACCCCCTTTAGTAGTATAAATGGTGTATACTATATGTACACCCCAAATAAACCTTTCCAAATCACATACTTGTGGACTATTTAATGCCATTTTAAATATAAATAGTGTATATGTGCATCCCAAATTGTGTACTTATGCACTATTCTATGCCATTTTATAGTATAGATAATAAGATCTGTCCCAAATCACAGACTTATGCACTATTCTACTGCTTTTATAGAATAAATAGTGTTTATGTGCATCCAAATACATACTATATGCAATTTATTATTAGTATATGTGCATCCCAAACTATTATAAGCCATTTTTATTATAAATAGTGTATATGTGCATCCTAAATACTTAATATATGCACTATTCTATGCCATTTTGTATTCAAATGTATGAGTCCCAAATTGCATACTAATTATGCACTATTCTCTGCCATTTTATAGTATAAATGGTGTATATATGTGTTCCAAATTGCATACTTATGCACTATTTTACTGCTTTTATAGAATAAATAGTGTATATGTGCATCCTAAATACTTACTGTTTGCACTAATCTGTGCCTTTTTGTATTATATTGTATATGTGCGTCCCAAATTGCATACTTACGCACTTTTGTATTATACTTATGCCATTTTAATAATAAATAGTGTATTTGTACGTCCCAAATTGCATAATTGTGCACTATTCTATGCCATTTTATAGTAC
Source organism: Danio aesculapii (assembly GCF_903798145.1). Taxonomy (NCBI): domain Eukaryota; kingdom Metazoa; phylum Chordata; class Actinopteri; order Cypriniformes; family Danionidae; genus Danio; species Danio aesculapii. The sequence continues at coordinate 1,510,743 of NC_079448.1, forward strand.
AAATAATAAGATCTGTCCCAAATCACAGACTTATGCACTATTCTACTGCTTTTATAGAATAAATAGTGTATATGTGCATCCCAAATACATACTGTATGCACTTTATTATAAGTAGTATATGTGCATACCAGACTATTATAAGCCATTTTTGTTATAGTGTATATGTGCATCCTAAATACTTACTGTATGCACTATTCTATGCCATTTTGTATTCAAATGTACTGCTTTTATAGAATAAATAGTGTATATGTGCAACCCAAATACATACTATATGCACTTTATTATAAGTAGTGTATATGTGCATCCCAAATTGCATACTTATGGACTATACTATGCCATTTTATTATAAAGTGTATATGTGCATCCTAAATACTTACTGTATGCACTAATCTGTGCCATTTTGTATTATATTGTATATGCGCTTCCCAAATTGCAAACTTATGCACTTTTCTATGCCATTTTAATAATAAATAGTGTATATGTGCTTCCTAAATTGCATACTTATGGACTATTTTATGCCATTTTAATAATAAATAGTGTATATGTGCATCCAAAATACTTACTGTATGCACTAATCTGTGCCATTTTGTATTATATTGTATATGCGCTTCCCAAATTGCAAACTTATGCACTTTTCTATGCCATTTTAATAATAAATAGTGTATATGTGCTTCCTAAATTGCATACTTATGGACTATTTTATGCCATTTTAATAATAAATAGTGTATATGTGCATCCAAAATACTTACTGTATGCACTAATCTGTGCCATTTTGTATTATACTGTATATCCGCTTCCCAAATTGCATACTTACGCACTTTTCTATGCCATTTTAATAATAAATAGTGTATATGTGCTTCCTAAATTGCATACTTATGGACTATTTTATGCCATTTTAATAATAAATAGTGTATATGTGCATCCTAAATACTTACTGTATGCACTATTCTATGCCATTTTGTATTGTACTGTATATGCGCTTCCCAAATTGCATACTTACGCACTTTTCTATGCCATTTTAATAATAAATAGTGTATATGTGCTTCCTAAATTGCATACTTATGGACTATTTTATGCCATTTTAATAATAAATAGTGTATATGTGCATCCTAAATACTTACTGTATGCACTATTCTATGCCATTTTGTATTGTACTGTATATGCGCTTCCCAAATTGCATACTTACGCACTTTTCTATGCCATTTTAATAATAAATAGTGTATATGTGCATCCTAAATTGCATAATGGTGCACTATTCTATGCCATGTTATAGTATAAATAATAGTGTCCCAAATCACAGACTTATGCACTATTCTATTATTTTTATAGAATAAATGTTAAATACTTACTGAATGCACTTTATTATAAGTATTGTACATTTGTGTTCAAAAATTGCACACTTATGGACAATTATAAGCCATTTTTTTGTATAAATAGTGTGTATGTGCATCCCAAATTGCAAACGTTAATGTATGCATATGGTGTATATGAAATAACAGCAGGAAACAGCCAGTCTAAACCTACTTTTAATGCAATAGGGTGAGGTAGGGCCATATAATAAGTGGTTTTTACTGTATAAAATACATTATGCCTATAGAGGGTTCTCATAAGCCTCCAATACTAACCTGTGTGTGTGTGTAACGGCATTTGCGTGTGGCTCACTCATATTGCAGGAAGGCTCCACAACAACTACATTAAATAACCATTCAGAAACTGCCTGGTTCAGTTTTACCATGGTATTTGTGACTGAATATCTGCTTCATCAGTATGTGTCAGTCATTCTGCGATGTTTATTGAAAAGAGGGTGGGGACAACCAGCTCATTTGCATTTAAAGGTACAGGCGCAATATTCCCTCTGACATTTTAACAGGGTATAATAAATGATCTGAAGGGTATTTTGAGCTGAAACTTCACACACACATTCTGACAACACAAAAGAATTGTTTTATATCTTGTGCATAGGCATAATAGGATCCCTTTAAAGCTGAACTGGACACATATGGAGGTCATCATCACTGAACAACAGCATTTATGTCAACAGTCCAAACCAAATGTGCTCGCAGGGAGACCTTTGGAATTTACCCTCCGAAATAAATCTTGTCCGCTGAAGCAATAAAGTGGAAAAACACTCAGTCTGTTGTACGTGTGTGCGTCTTATCTGAGGAACGCAGCCAACATCAGCATGCTGCCTGATTAACGCCGCATTTTCAACATATTTATATACCAGTTTCATATAAAGATTTTATTGTGTGCAGACGGATGTTATGCTCCACTAGTCTCGCACACACACACACACAGGAACTGCTTCAGTGACCGTATCACTCCGCCTGCAGCTTTCCTCATGGCAGAGCACCAAACTCACTATAGTTTAACTCACAAATACTACCTCTGTTGTGTCACATCATGTGTTTAAAACAGAAAATGGTCATTTAGACTTAAAACACAATAGCTTTTGATTCAAATACCAATAAACCACTAGAACAGTGCTATGTATTTTGTTCAGATGAGTAGCTATGATGCAACATCCCTAATGTTTCCATACTGATAGGCATTCGTTTTTTTAGCATTAGCGATAGATGTTGTTGATTCTGACCTGCGATGGGTGGTCCTGCAGTCATGGGTATGGCCATGAGTCCCAGCAGGTACCCGATGGCCTGGGACGCCTGCATGGGTCCAACCAGCTCGAAGGCGATGGGGGCCATGATCGTGATGAAACAGCCGTCGCAAAGACCCATCAGCACGAAAACCACCACCAGACCCTCAAATACGGCACACTGAGGAATCATCATGGACATCAGGCCCAGCAATATGAAGGAGGCCACCTACAAACACAACAATCATCAGAGGATGAGGAGAAATGCTGCAATCACAGTTGAGATGGTTGTAAACTCTAGAGATGGTTGTGCGTGAAAATCCCAGTAGATCAGCAGTTTCTGAAATACTCAGAGCAGCCCGTCTGGCACCAACAACCATGCCATGTTCAAAGTCACTTAAATCCCATTTCTTCCTCATTCTGATGCTCGCTTTGAACAGCAGCAGATCGTCTTGACCATGTCTACATGCCTAAATGCATTGAGCTGCAGTCATGTGATTGGCTGATTAGACATTTGCGTCTTAACAAATGATTGGACAAGTGTACCTAATAAAGTGGCCGGTGAGTGAATATTCTTATTGTCAAGTATTGTCAAAAATAAATTATATACAGTATATTCACACACACACACACACACACACACACACACACACACACACACTGATACTTAACTGGTGTTTAACTAGAAAGCCAAGAGAATTTTTCACAGTATTTGCTATTATTTTTTCTTCTGGAGAAAGTCTTGTTTCTTTTAGAAATAATAAATTAGATTGACTAAAAGGTTAATGCTGAGGTCAATGTTATTAACCCTATAATTATTTTTTTAATTGGCTTCAATTTACTTCAATTGACTACAAAAAAGCATTTAAAAACAGTATATAAAGTATTTGGGGGAAAAACATTGCAGGAGGGGTCGTAATTTTGTCCTGTACATACATTTGTCCTCAAACATATATAAAGTCAAACCCAGAATTATTCACACCCCTCAGAAATTCAGACTCAAAGTTACTTTTATTCAACCAGCAAGTTTGCTTTTGACTGGAAATGACCCAGGATGCTCCCTAAAGATAATAAAACGATGTACAAGAAGCATCATTGTGGAAAAAAATGATATTTTATTTGCATTTGTACAAAAACTTAAAGTCAGAATATGCCAGGCATATAAATAATTTGAGGCTTAATTGTATATATACACACACATACAGTACACACACACACATTCTGTATTGTTTAATCTGAAATACTACTAACCCCAGTTGAAGGTTGCTGATTAAAATGACTATTGTGCATTCTTTAGCGAAAGATTTCAGAATATGCCGGTCAAATTCAGCCAACACTCTTGCATGAGCTCTTGAAAGTGCATAACTGCACACTTGTCATAATGAACAACTCACAACTCACATTCCAGATCAGGACGAGGCTCTGCAGGTTGATATTTCTGCCATTTTCTAGATAAATAAGCTATACAGCGACATTATTATTGTGTTTTGATGTGAAAATGTGTATGCTTATGCACTTTGTGAACAAAAGACAGGTGAGCTTGGTTAAAAATATCTCATAATAACAACAGAAACTGCAGCAGAGCATTCATTTTCAGCAGAAAACATCGTCTGTGAATGGAAAATGTGAATGGCACTTTTGAAGATGTTCAATTATCAACTCTGTTGTTACCTGGCAACCAAACTGATGCACCACATCATCATCTTTCCTGAGAGAGTTATTTTATATACAGGTGAAGTCTAAATTGTGTTTAAAAAGGTTAAGCATTCATTCATTCATTCATTTTATTTTCGGCTTAGTCCTTTTATTAATCTAGGGTCGCCACAGCAGAATGAACCGCCAACTTATCCAGCATATGTTTTACGCAGTGGATGCCCTTCCAGCTGCAACCCATGACTGGAAAACATCCATGCACGCTCATTCACACACATTTTTAAACATAATAATGTCTAACAACTCTTCTTCTGATAACTTCTTTAGTCTTTGCCATGATGACAGCACACAATATGTGACTGGATATTCTTCAAGACACTAGTATTCAGCTTAAAGTGACATTTAAAGGCTTAACTAGGTTAATTGGGTTAACTAGGCAAGTTACAGCAGGTTAATTACCCAGCAGGCACCTTAAAATCACATCAAAAATCAACTACAGTACTGTCCTCTCATTGTTTTTTTGATGACAGTGTTGGTCAGTTTGACATCAAGGTGCTTCACAAGCATTGTAAGGATATAAAATAAACTGATTGTTTGGAATTGAAGTTTTCAGATAAATAAAATAAGTAAATGAATAAGTTTACTCATTCACTCATTCATTTTCCTTAAGCTGAGTCCCTTTACGGACATCAGGGTTTTGACATCGAATTGATTAGCATTTGACATGTTTTTATGATGTCATTTGACCTCAAGGTGCTCACTGGGTAACATATATATTTATACTAGATATTAGGGTAATATATCTATCTATCTATCTATCTATCTATCTATCTATCTATCTATCTATCTATCTATCTATCTATCTATCTATCTATCTATCTGTCTGTCTATCTGTCTATCTGTCTATCTATCTATCTATCTATCTATCTATCTATCTGTCTATCTATCTATCTGTCTATCTGTCTGTCTGTCTATCTGTCTATCTGTCTATCTATCTATCTATCTATCTATCTATCTATCTATCTATCTATCTATCTATCTATCTATCTATCTGTCTGTCTGTCTATCTGTCTATCTGTCTATCTATCTATCTATCTATCTATCTATCTATCTATCTATCTGTCTATCTATCTGTCTGTCTATCTGTCTATCTGTCTATCTATCTATCTATCTATCTATCTATCTATCTATCTGTCTATCTGTCTGTCTGTCTGTCTGTCTGTCTGTCTGTCTGTCTATCTGTCTATCTATCTATCTATCTATCTATCTATCTATCTATCTATCTATCTATCTATCTATCTATCTATCTATCTATCTATCTATCTATCTATCTATCTATCTATCTATCTATCTATCTATCTATCTGCCTGCCTGCCTGCCTACCTGTCTGTCTGTCTGTCTACCTACCTTCCTGTCTGTCTGTCTGTCTGTCTGTCTGTCTGTCTGTCTGTCTGTCTGTCTGTCTATCTATCTATCTATCTATCTATCTATCTATCTATCTATCTATCTATCTATCTATCTATCTATCTATCTATCTTCCTGTCTGTCTGTCTGTCTGTCTGTCTGTCTGTCTGTCTGTCTACCTACCTACCTATCCATCCATCCATCCATCCATCCATCCATCCATCTATCTATCTATCTATCTATCTATCTATCTATCTATCTATCTATCTATCTATCTATCTATCTATCTATCTAGCTATCCATCTATCATCGAATTGATTAGCATTTTGATATGTTTTTATGATGTCATTTTGACCTCAAGGTGCTCACTGGGAAAAAATATATATTTATACTAAATATTAGGGTAACTATCTGTCTGTCTGTCCGTCCGTCCATCCATCTATCTATCTATTGTACACCACACATACCCCAGTTCAGGGCTGAGTCTTTGTTTGCTCTCACTGTTTTTTTGTATCAAGTGTTTCTAGTTCTTTGTTTTACCTGTCGTATTTTGGACCCAAGCCTTGTCCTTTTGTTGTATGTCTTTTTGCCCCTGTAGTGATCTTATGCCTGTTTGATGACTATAATTTGGATGACATGCATGTTCCTGTTTTGCTCCTTTATTGACCATTACCTGCCTGTATGACTAATCTTATTAAACTGCATTTGGATCTTTACTTTTGCTGTCCTTGACTCGCTGGCATCTGTCTGTCTGTCTGTCTGTCTGTCTGTCTGTCTGTCTGTATCTATCCGTCTATATTTTTGTATCGAAAAATTTATTCATAATGGAGCTAATATTATTGACTAATAATATTATTATTATATTTTTTTACATTTAAAATTATTTTATTCCAGCCAAACAAAAGAAAACAGACTTTCTACAGATAAAAACATTATAGGAAATGTTGTGAAAAAATGTCCTTGCACCTTTGAACATAACTTGGGAAATATTTGAAAAAGAAGTCCAATTTCAATAATTCTGACTTCAACTTTAGATGTGATTTAAAATAAATACATTAACACCAGTCTAGAACTACTGAGAAGAGCTCATTTAAAATATGCTGTTCTCATCTTTTTCAGTGCACATAAAGCACCTCAGACACATGAACAGCAGCTCTGCTCCTCTAATCATCTCATTAAATGGCAGAGCCGCATTAAACACAGTGGAAACTAACGAGCAGCTCCTGCGGTGCTTCTGTACCTGCATGTAGATCTTCTTGACTCCAGGTATGAGGTCTCCGATCTTTCCGAACAGCAGTCGACCGACTCCAGACGAGGCTCCGATGCACACCAGCAGCAGCCATTCCCTCTGAGTGTCTCCAAACTGCTCCTTCACGAAGTTCATCTGGCAGAGGAAAACAGCGGATGATTAACAGATGAAAAATGATCTGTCTGTCACTGTTAGGCTGAAACAAAAACACTTCAATTTAATTCATCTTTATTTCTCTAGCGATTTTACAATGGAGATTGTGTCAAAGCAGCTGAACACAGAAGTTCTAGTAAATTGAAACTGTGTGAGTCCAGTTTTCAGAGTTGAAGTTCAGTTTAGTTCAGTTCAGTGTGGTTTAATTTTCACTGCTGGAAGTATAAACACTGAAGAGCAAATCCATCGATGCGCAGCTCCCAAACCAAGCAGTGGAGGAACAAACTTCACCAATTGACCGAAGTGAAGAAAAAAAACCTTGATAGAAATCAGACTCAGTTGTGCATGACCATTTCTCCTCTGGCCAAACTTCCTGTGCACGACCACCACAGCATCTTCTCAGGATACGGCCTGGTCCAGGATTATGGAGACCTCTAGAAGCCTTGGTTGACATCATCTCCTCATACGTGGTGTCCTTTTGCATTAGTGCAACAAATAAGCAGGCGTTTACAAAGAATGCGTCTTTGCGTCTATCCATCCATCCATCCATCCATCCATCCATCCATCCATCCATCCATCCATCCATCCATCCATCCATCCATCCATCCATCCATCTATCTATCTATCTATCTATCTATCTATCTATCTATCTATCTATCTATCTATCTATCTATCTATCTATCTATCTATCTATCTATCTATCTATCTATCTATCTATCCAAAGACATGCAGTATAGGTGAATTGAAGAAGCTAAATTGGCTATAGTGTATAAGTGTGTGTGGCCGTTTCCCAATGTTGGGTTTCAGCTGGAAGGCCATCCACTGCATAAAACATATGCTGGATAAGTTGACAGTTCATTTCGCTGTGATTAACAAAGGGATAAAGCCGAAAAGAAAATGAATGAATGAATGAATGAATGAATAATTACAATGATAATAATGTAAAAGCTGCTATGGTCAACATTATTAGAGCCTTTAAAAAGCCCTAAATTTTTAACTCAATGTTTGATGTAATCTCAACTGAAACATGAGGAGAGGAGCGGGACATATAGTAGCTCCTCCCCCTTTTAAAAACAGCCAATAGCATTTAAAGTGCACTAATTGGTTTTAAAGTTTTCAGTGTGAATGCACTACTTACACTAGTTATACTACAAGATGGCGTAGAATAGTGCATAAGCATGTGACTTGGGACGCACCTAATGTGTAAAGTAATGAAGGAGGAGGAACTTGTCAGATACTAGAGAGCATTTGATTGGTCAAGATTTGATTTTGCGCCAGACCACACACCACACACCAGCTGATTGGTGGAGAGGAGACAGAGTGATGAAGCCAATTATGATATGGGGGTCATGATGGACAGAGGCCAGTGAGTAGTTTTGGCCAGGATGCCGGGGTTAAACCCCTACTCTTTTTCGAAGGACATCCTGGGATATTTAATGACCACAGAGAGTCAGGACCTCGGTTTAACGTCTCATCCGAAAGACGGCACTCACTGAGCAGTATAGAGTCCCCGTCACTATACTGGGGCATTAGGACCCACACAGACCACAGGTTGGGTGCCCCCTGCTGGCCTCACTAACACCACTTCCGGCAGCAACCTAGCTTTCCCATGTGGTCTCTCATCCAGGTACTGACCAGGCGCAGCCCTGCTTAGCTTTAGTAGGCGACCATGTGAGAGTTGCAGAGAGCTAGCTGCCGCCTGAAATGAGAATGAACCGCTAACATGTGTTTTACACAGCGGATATCCTTCCAGCTGCAACCCAGAACTGGGAAACACCCATACACACTCATCAACACACACACTCATACACTACGGCCAATTCAGTTCATCAATTCCCCTATAGATAGATAACTCAGTACATAGCTGACTGTATAAACGCTGCTGGACTGAACGCTCATCACTCCTGTGTTCATCAAAGCCTGTTTTCTTCATCTTCATCAATGACTGCATTAATGGTGGGAACGCAGGAAAAGCAGCTATAAGGTGAAGGTTTCCGCTCATAGACGCCCTTGTTTCTAAGAAGGGAAGAGGGGTTAAAAATAAAAGCCTTCTGAAGCATTTCCTCATGCTAGAGATCACAGGAGGAGCGCTTTACAAAAGAGGCTGAATGAGGAAAGCTCAGGGGTGCAACAAAAGCAGAACTCACACTCTGCCTTAATGTGGAGGAGGGGCTTTCCTGCTTGATCATGTTCAGCCAATCACACATGCACACATGCACAAATACACACATACATATGAATTAACATACATGCACCTACGTACATGCGCAAACACACACATACATACATGCACACACACAATTAAACCCGCACATGCACACATATACACACACATACATGCACATATCCATACCTGCACATGCATACACCCACCCAGCCACACACACACACACACACACACACACACACACACACACACACACACACACACACTAATATGCATGCACAAACGCACACACAAAAACTCAAACAAAAGCATGCATACCCACACATGCACACATACACACATACATGTTCATAAATGCACAGGCATACACTCACACATATGCACACGCACACACAAACACACTCACACTCACACACATGCATACATACATACATACGCACACAAACACAGACGGACTCTCACATATACATACATAAAAACACACACACACACACACACACGCTTACACAACAAAAGCCAGGACTCAGTGTTTACTTCTGGTCTAAAGCCTGAAAAAACAGCCGTTGGAAGAAAGCGAGAGAGGGAAGAGAAAGAGCTCTCAACTTTACAACAAAACACACACACACATCTTGGCTAACTCGCAGCTAATCAAATAAACACTGGCTTCAAACACATACCGACGGTTCACATATATAAACAAAACTGCTATATAAAAAATTCCAGCAAATGTGCTTACAAACACACTTCTCCTCACACTCTTCTAGTCAAGGCTTGAACAGAGAGTTCAAATCAGTGTTCTAGAGAGTTTATGAAACACTGTTACCTCTCTGTTTTATTAAAGGGACCTATTCTGCCACTTTTACAAGTAAAATACGTCTCGGATGTCCCTAGAGTATGTGTGTGAAGGTTATTCATACTTTTGTGGAAACTGATACATTGAACAGAAAGGTCTGGGGAAACATGATCCAACATGAAAAATACTAAAATATATAGTAAATACTATCATGTTTTTGAATCAAACTATAGTAAAATACTTGAATTGATCTGTTGTGGTGATTCTACAGTTGCTATGGCAACAAAACAACTATAGTACTTGATCTGTTGTGATCATACTAAAGTTGCTATGGCAACAAAACAACTATAGTATTCGGTCTGTTGTGATCATACTAAAGTTGCCATGGCAACAAAACAACTATAGTATTCGGTCTGTTGTGATCATACTAAAGTTGCCATGGCAACAAAACAACAATAGTAATCGGTCTGTTGGGATAATTCTAAAGTTGCTATGGCAACAAAACAACTATAGTAATCGATCTGTTGGGATAATTCTAAAGTTGCCATGGCAACAAAACAACTATAGTAATCGGTCTGTTGGGATAATTCTAAAGTTGCTATGGCAACAAAACAACTATAGTAATCGATCTGTTGGGATAAATCTAAAGTTGCCATGGCAACAAAACAACTATAGTAATCGATCTGTTGGGATACTTCTAAAGTTGCTATGGCAACAAAACAACTATAGTAATCAATTAGTTGGGGAAAATCTAAAGTTGCTATGGCAACACAATAACTATAGCAAACGATCTGTTGGGATAAATCTAAAGTTGCTATGGCAACAAAACAACTATAGTAAACGATCTGTTGGGATAAATCCAAAGTTGCTATGGTAACAAAACAACTATAGCAATCGATTTGTTGGGACGATTCTAAAGTTGCTATGGCAACAAAACAACTATAGTAATCGATCTGTTGTGATCATACTAAAGTTGCTATGACAACACAACAACTATAACAATCGATCCATTGAGATAATTCTGAAGTTGCTATGGCAACACAACTATAGCAATCATTCTGTTGGGATAATTCTAAAGTTGCTATGGTAACACAACAACTATAACAATCGATATGTTGTGATCATTCTAAAGTTGCTATGGCAACAAAACAACTAAAGCAATCGATCTGTTGTGTTGATTCTACAGTTGCTATGGTAACACAACAACTATAGCAATTGATCTTTTGGGATGATTGTAAAGTTTCCATGGTTATATAAATAAATGACCCAACACTGTATTTTTCCTCAACTATAGGGTATGTTATACTATAATGCACCACAGTTTACTGTAGTAAAAACTAAAGTGTACTACATTATTACAGTTCACTGTAGTAAATACTACAGTATGCTGGAGCATTTCTTGACAAAATGTTTTAATAACTATAATACAACCAGTATAACTCACTTTACTATAGTATGGTTTAAAAGCACTGCAGTATTTACTTTAAATTACTGTAGTATTTTTTTCCCATGGGATTATATAAGTTTAGCATGGTGGCTCAGTGGTTAGCACTGTGGCCTCACAGCAAGAAGGTCGCTGGTTCGAGTTCCGGCTGGGCCAGTTGGCATTTCTGTGTGGAGTTTGCATGTTCTCCTCGTGTCGGCGTGGGTTTCCTCGTGTTGGCATGGGTTTCCTCCAGGTGCTCCAGTTTCCCCCACAGTCCAAACACATGCGCTATAGGGGAATTGATCAACTAAGTTGGCCGTAGTGTGTGAATGAGTATGTATGGGTATTTCCCAGTACTGGGTTGCGTCTGGAAAGGCATCTGCTATGTAAAACATATGCTGGAATAGTTGGCGGTTCATTCCGCTGTGGCAACCCCTGATAAATAAGGGACTAAGCTGAAGGAAAATGAATGTTTCATCAGAACACATTTCCATTAAGATCAGTGAAGCAAAGCAATCACACACACACTCCGAACAATTAAAGTCTTAAATTACTGCATTCACAGCGAAAGAACAGCAGCACACATGATGGAAACATCTGCGTCAGGAGTGTGTCAGCAAACACAACAACATACTCTTACAGTTCAAGACAAAACTATTAGCCCTGCTAGGAAATTGTATTTTCTAATCATAATAGTGTTAATAATTCATCTCTAATAACTGATTTATTTTCTCTTTGTCATGATGACAGTAAATAATATTAGACTAGATATTCTTCAAGACACTAGTATTCAGCTTAAAGTGACATTTAAAGGCTTAACTAGGGTAATTAGGGTAAAGTTGGGGTAATTAGGCAAGTCGTTGTATAACAGTGGTTTGTTCTGGAGACAATGGAAAACAACAATTTCTTAGGTTTTGTACCATAGTTTACAACACAAAGACAGACAATATATCACTTCAAACGATTAAAAAGTGTTAATAAAAGACCCTTTAAAAACATCATCAAAAGATAATGCAATTCACAAGCTAAATAAAATGTATAATACAAATTATTATTATATATACAATTATTATTAATATTATTATTATTACACTGTAAAAAATTATAAGAAAAAGTCAACCCAGGCTCATTATAGATCCATACCCCTGTATACATTTCTGGAGAGTGAGAAATACATCCCAGGAGCTCCATTTTTTTGCAGGTTTTTTTTTTTGTGAATCCACCAGAGGGCGCTGTTCAGATCTCAAATTCCTCTTACGAGTGCCATTCATGCTGCTGTTGTGATGTAAATCCACCAGAGGCCGCTGTCGACTGACTGACTGACTGACTGACCCACCCTCCTCCTTCCCTAAACCCAACCAATAGTGTTTTCAAAAGCACAGATTGACCAGTGTCCACCCAATTCCCTAAACCAAAGTCTCCCTAAACCCAACCGACAGTGTTTTTAATTTTACCACATTCTCACTCTGTTATTTACTTCGTTATTTAATTTTTTGGCTTCTGTTTTTGTCTTACCCGCTTTCTGGAACTGTTCTTCACCAGAAACGAACCCTATCATCGCGGTCAACTCCTCTCTGTGTCTCAAGTCCACCAACGTACATGGCTAGCTACTGGACAAACTGGTAACAGCAGTAAAGTTGTCCATACTCATGTATACAGTCAGCTGGTAGCGTGAATAGAAACAGAAGCCATCATCGGCGTCATACCACCCTGTGGCGTTCGTTTTAAAGACGAAATGCCATACGTAGCTCTGGCTACATAATTCATGCTCTCCAGAAGTGTATATAGGACTAAGTTTTCACAATGAGGCCGTGTTGCAACAAGTCTTACTTTCATTCACTCTAATAGGTCAGATAAATCTCCCAGAGATCAGATAAATCTATTTAGTTTTATGAGGTGTAACTTCATATTTCGAGTCTGTTTAACTAATATAAGTTGAGGTGACTTTAATTTTATTATATAAATAATTATAAAAAACATACATCACCAAAATCTGTTAATTTACTGATATTTTATCTTGATCATTAGGGAAATAATAGCAAAAAGAACACAAAAGTCAGAGGAGGGTTAATGATGTCCTCTCCAACAGAAGTGTGTTCATCTCTATGACAACCAGAGGTGAAACCAGGACACAATCCCAGAGTCTGACCCGAGGTGACACACACACACACACACACACACGCTTAATAATTCATCATCAACATGTGTGCGCTCGTCACATAGGCTTTCTGTCATGCAGAGAGCGGTAAATATTTCAGCCGGCTGAAGCCTCACACATGATTTATGCATGAACAGACGCCTCTCGCTCCTATAGCTGCACTCTCGGTGTTAAACACACACACACACACATACAGTACACAGACAGAAATCACAGCTGTTTTCTTCATTATGTCTCATAAACATCAAGCTCCGCAACATGTCAAACTCTGTTTAACATTCAGCTTAAAAATTAAAATGGACTTTTTTTGCATTAACTGACCTGCATTAGCATAATAAAAACACTACCTCATTTATTTACTGAACTATCAGAGAATTGGCATCACAGAGACACACACAGCACAAACACACACATTTATCTTTGTAAAAAAATGATGAATTATTTCCAAAAAGAAGCTTTAGGTATAGAAGAGTTTTAGATATAATTTAAGTGTGAAAAAAATGACGTTCACACAAAAAGTGAAAATATTCACACTTTATTTTACAAGCAAGGTTATTTGAGGTTATTTGTTTATTTAAGTAACATTAGGACATCAAGGTCAATTTCGATGCATAAAAACAGCGGTTTTTAATAATGGAAAAAACTGTGAACGTTTTAAAAATGTAGTAAAAACTTTCAAATTAAATTAAAATACATATTATTTATTTATACACCTGTTTTTCAGATTTTTGACTATTCTTTATGGGTCATGTTAGATCCAGGCATGTATAAAGCATCATTGGGGTAACACTCATCACTCTTGATCTTTTAGGTTCATTCATTCATTTTCTTTTCGGCTTAGTCCCTTTACTAATCAGTGGTGGCCACAGTTGAATGAACCCCCAACTTATCACTTACTACAGCAATAAAGGCTGTAGTATACTTTAGATTTTACTACAGTAAACTGTGGTGTATTGTAGTATAGTAATACACCCTAGAGTTCCCAAAACTACAGTATTGAGTCATTTGTTTATATTATTATAGTTGGTGCGTTGCCATAGCCACTGTAGAATCACAACAGATCAAAAACCCTAGTTGTTGTTGTGTTGCCATAACAACTATAGAACTACCAAAAAAGATCAATTACTATAGTTATTGTGTTACCATGACAACTTAAGAACTAGCACAAAAGACCAATTACTATAGTTGTCCTCGTGTTACCATATCAACTAAAGTACCACAACCGACCAATTACTTTTGAATTTGAAAACTAAAGTTGTTGTGTTACCATAGCAACTATTAAACCACCACCACAGATCAATTACTTTAGAATTTGAATACTGTAGTTGTTGTGTTACCATAGTAACTATAGAACTGCCACAAAAGACCAATTTCTATAGTTGTTGTTGTGTTACCATAGCAACTATTAAACCGCCACAACAGATTAATTATCATGGCTGTTGTGGTGTTACCATAGCAACTATAGAACTGCCACAAAATACCAATTACTATAGTTGTTGTTGTGTTACCATAGCAACTATAGAACTGCCACAAAAGGCCAATTACTATAGTTGTTGTTGTGTTACCATAGCAACTAAAGAACTACCACAATAAACCAATTACTATAGTTGTTCTTGTGTTACCATAGCAACTTAAGAAGTACCAAAAAATATCAATTCCTATAGTTGTTCTTGTGTTACCATAGCAACTAAAGTACCAAAAAATATCAATTCCTATAGTTCTTGTGTTACCAAAGCAACTTAAGAAGTACCAAAAAATATCAATTCCTATAGTTGTTCTTGTGTTACCATAGCAACTAAAGAACTACCAAAAATATCAATTCCTATAGTTGTCTTGTGTTACCATAGCAACTAAAGAACTACCAAAAATAGTAATTACTATAGTTGTTCTTGTGTTTCTATAGCAACTAAAGAGTTACAACAACAAATCAATTACTTTAGAATTTTAATACTACAGTTGTTGTGTTACCATAGCAACTATAAAACCGCCACAACAGATCAATTATCATGGCTGTTGCGGTGTTCCCATAGCAACTATAGAACTGCCACAAAAGACCAATTTCTATTGTTGTTGTTGTGTTACCATAGCAACTATTAAACCGCCACAACAGATAAATTATCATGGCTGTTGTTGTGTTACCATAGCAACTATAGAACTGCCACAAAATACCAATTACTATAGTTGTTGTTGTGTTACCATAGCAACTAAAGAACTACCACAATAAACCAATTACTATAGTTGTTCTTGTGTTACCATAGCAACTATAGAACTGCCACAAAATACCAATTACTATAGTTGTTGTTGTGTTACCATAGCAACTATAGAACTGCCACAAAATACCAATTACTATAGTTGTTGTTGTGTTACCATAGCAACTAAAGAACTGCCACAAAATACCAATTACTATAGTTGTTGTTGTGTTACCATAGCAACTAAAGAACTACCACAACCGACCAACTACTTTAGAATTTGAATACTATAGTTGTTGTGTTACCATAGCAAGTATAGAACTGCCAGAAAAAGGCCAATTACTATAGTTGTTGTGTTACCATAGCAACTAAAGAACTACCAAAAATATCTATTCCTATAGTTGTTCTTGTGTTACCATAGCAACTAAACAACTACCAAAAAATCAATTCCTATAGTTGTGTTACCATAGAAACTAAAGAACTACCAAAAATATCAATTACTATAGTTGTTCTTGTGTTACCATAGCAACTAGAGCTACAACAACAGATCAATTACTTTAGAATTTTAATACTACAGTTGTTGTGTTACCATAGCAACTATAAAACTGCCATAACAGATCAATTACCACAGTTGTTGTTGTGTTACCACAGCAACTATAAAACCGCCACAACAGATCAATTGTCATAGTTGTTGTTGTTTTACCATAGCAACTATAGAACTGCCACAAAAGACCAATTACTATAGGTGTTGTTGTGTTACCATAACAACTAAAGAACTACCACAATAAACCAATTACTATAGTTGTTTTTGTGTTACCATAGCAACTAAAGAGACTTTAGAAAATTTTTTGGTGTTACCAGAGCAACTATAAAACCACAATAAAATTGACCCAAAATTGCAATAATAAATATTTGTTCACAAAAAGCCAGCATTAACAGATGAATAAGCCATGATTTGTGCTCTCTCAGTGCCCTCAATCTCCTACAGATGATCTTCTGACATCCTCCATCAGGTTATTCTTAAAGACCCTGATGTTTCTGAGGTTGAATGTGTTGAGTGGCCTCGTTAGCATAAAAATGTGCTCATTGTGATTTACTGCTGGCTTCATCAGGGCTCGCGGCCAAATGTGCGCAAGGCGAGATATTAATTATGCTTTAAATCTGGCTGAAACTGTGAAATTCCCTGAGGAGAGCGAGAAACGCTGGGCCGCCATTCTGACTCAAAACAATCATCACTCTTTACTGGTGAATCACAAGTCATTTGATTTCAGTCTGCTGCACAGTGAATTTAGAGAGGTTATTTTTAATTCAGTTCAACTTGAGTAACATGCAGCTCATTCCAATTAGCTTTCTGAAATACTCCTTACTATTTACATTTATATACAGTACATGAATTAATAACCTGCAATAAATACTGTAGTATACTTTAGATTTTACTACCGTAAACTGTGGTGTATTGTAGTATAATACACTGAATCCTGTTTATATATATATGTATATACAACAGCTCTGTCTGGTTCTCGAATCTGATTGGCTGACAGCCATGCAATATTCTGCAATACAGCCTCTTCACCCTTGTGTCACTCACACGTGGAGTGACAGCAGATCAATAAACTCACTACAGTTTGACAAACATTGCAGCTGTTGGACATCATAATGTACTATTGAGGCTTTTTCAGGTGAGAACGTAGTTGTTTAGATAGCAATAATACAGGTTATTTATAAGAATAGAGCCTATTTTAAAGATTCATCATGTCTGAGATACAGAGCATCAGCAGCCATCAGTCTGTCAAACTGAGCAGAGCAAAGACGGTTGATGCTGTCCATCCACAAGATGGCGACAGAGACCGCATAATAAGCCCTTAGAGGAGAAAAACTCAGCGTAATTACAAACTACAGCTCATTGAATCATTATAACAGGGGCGTAGCAACCGGGGGGGGACAGGGGCATACGTCCGCCTCACTTTTAGAGACAGACCATTTAAAAAGAGGTTATTAATAATTATATAAGAGAAAACTTTTGGATCTCAATCAGCTGTCCCCGCACTTTTAACATATCCGCTACGCCCTTGCATTACAACACAGGTGACACTCTAAGTCGATCTCTCTCTTTTGTATGTTGTATTGCTGTATCTATACCATAGTAATCTGCTAGTGTTTGCTTTGCTTTGTCTTTTTCGACATTAATTATTATGATCTCCTGATTGCAGCAGAGAAATACTGGGAAATCTCTGTAGACTGATGGCATTTCATGCCGTTCAGCCTTATAATCTTAAAATGTCAGCAAAATCAGCTGTTCTGTCATCACAAAAAAGGTAAAGTTGGACATTGGGGTAAATTTTATTCATTCATTCATTTTCTTTTTGGCTTAGTCCCTTTATTAATCTGGGGTCGCCACAGCGGAATGAACCGCCAACTTATCCAGCACATGTTTTACGCAGCGGATGCCCTTGCAGCTGTAACCCAACACTGGGAAAGGAGTAAAGCTGATTTAAGTAATTTTTTTCTGAATCCTCTGAAATTAAAAACCTAAAACTTAAAAGTGGAAACTGAATAATACAAGTTATGTTGCACTGAAAAATGTAAAAGAAATGTTTAAAAATCATCAAAACTAATGCAGAAATAAATAAAGCTATATATAGCCTTTTTGTATTTAAGAACTTAAAAACAATCAAAAGCAAATTAAAAAAAGGCTAAAAACACGTCATTGCTAAAACAAAAAATACTATAAAGGCGTATATATCATTATATATATATATATATGTCAATTACTTTCAAGTCACATTTGTATATTTCATTTTGCATGTGCACATTTTTGTAATTCTCATCATCCTCAAAAGCAATTCTCCTTTGCTGTAACATAATGATTATAATATACAACATATTTATATCGTCATAAACTAAATAATATTTAGACATTTTAAAAAAAATCTCAAAATGAGTGTGCAAATGACCACTGACTTTATAAAAATGTATAAATAATATGCAATGGACTTAAAATAAAGTAAAAATATTCATCCTATAACTACAGGATTCATATACAGTTAAAGGCAGAATTATTAGCTCCCCTGAATTATTTTTTCTACAATTTCTGTTTAACGGAGAGCAGATTTCTTCAGCACATTTCTGATCTTAATAGTGTTAATAACTCATCTCATATAGCTGATTTATTTTCTCTTTGCCATGATGACAGTAAATAATATTAGACTAGATATTCTTCAAGACACTAGTATTCAGCTTAAAGTGACATTTAAAGGCTTACCTAGGTTAATTAGGTTAACTAGGCAGGTTAGGGTAATTAGGCAAGTCATTGGATAACAGGTTTGTTCTGTAGACTATTTTAAAAAATATTGCTTAAAGGGGCTAATAATATTAACCTTAAAATTGGTTTAAAGCAATTAAAATTTGGCTTTTATTCTAGCCAAAATAAAAGAAATAAGACTTTCTCCAGAAGAAAAAATATTTTAGGAAATACTGTGAAAATTTCCTGCATTTGTTCAACATCATTTGGGAAATATTTGAAAAATAACAAATATTCAGAGGGGGTTTAATAATTGTGATTTAAACTGTTTATATACTTATACACTTATATTTTTCATTCATACATTCATTTTCCTCCGGCTTAGTCCCTGATTCCTCAGGGGTCACCACAGCAGAATGAACCGCCAACTACGCTGGCATTTGTTTTATGCAGTGGATGCTCTTCCAGAAGCAACCCAAGTTGAAACAACTTGCAAACGTCCTTTTTTAAGTGTATAAAATAACGTTTATTATTGTGATGTGAAGGCAGGACTCACCAGGTGAACATAGGGCACGAAGTATCCGAGCACAGCAGTGGCGACACCGAAGGCCCAGACGCGGTACGTCAGAATGCTGAACACCCGCACGTTGAAGTACCTCCTGATTTTGGCCAGACCCTTCTGCCACCTGCTGGCAGACTCTGGAGTCAAGGGTCCTCCGTCCACTGCCATGCCAGGCATCGGGCACATGCCGCTGGGCAGGAGCGGTCTGAAGGCCAGGGCCAGCAGCGCCTGCACCAGCATGAAGATACTGAGGATCTGGAAGGTTCTGGGCAAACCAAGTGGCTCCACAACCTTCTTCAGCAGCACCGGCAGCCCCATGGAGAACAGACTACTGCCCGCCGTCACCACACCATTCGCCAAACCCAGACGCTGGCGAAAATAATGACCCAGGATCACCAGAGACGGCTGGAATGCAAATGAGGAGCCGCAGCCAAAGAGAATCCCGTATGTAAAGTACCAGAGACCAAGAGTCCTGGAGAAACAGAACACAGAGAAACGTCAGAAACAATGAGGATCATTGACTAGCAACTTTTTAAGTCTGAGTGGACCTATTCTGCTTCTTTCTACAAGATGTAAAATGCGTCTCTGATGTCTGATGAAGTTTCAGCTCACAATAGCACACAGATGATGTTTTCTAGCTCTCTGAAACTGACCCTTTTGGGCTTTGATCCTAACTGTGGCGTTTTGGTGACTGTCGCTTTAAATTCAAATGAGATGCTCTTTTAAAAAGAAGGCGGAGCCACAAACACCTGTGTGTCAGCATAGTGACAGATTCAAAAACAAGACTGTCAGTGTGTGATAATGCGTCAGTCTACCTATCTATCTATCTGTCCGTCCGTCCGTCCGTCCGTCCGTCTATCTATCTATCTATCTATCTATCTATCTATCTATCTATCTATCTATCTATCTATCTATCTATCTATCTATCTATCTATCTATCTATCTATCTGTCTGTCCATCCGTCCGTCTGTCCGTCCATCCATCGGTCCGTGCATCTGTCCATCTGTCCGTCCGTCTATCCGTTTATCCATCTGTTCGTCTGTCTGTCTATCCGTATCTATGTATCTATGTATCTATGTATCTATGTATCTATCTATCTATCTATCTATCTATCTATCTATCTATCTATCTATCTATCTGTCCGTCCGTCCGTCTGTCCGTCCGTCCATCCGTCCATCCGTCCGTCCATCTGTCCGTCCATCTGTCCGTCCGTCTGTCCGTCCATCTGTCCGTCCGTCTGTCCGTCTATCCGTCCCTCCGTCTGTCTATCCATCCGTCCGTCCGTCCGTTCGTCCGTCCGTCTATCCATCCGTTCGTCCGTCCGTCCGTCTATCCGTCCGTTCGTCCGTCCGTCTATCTGTCCATTCGTCCGTCTGTCTATCCGTCCGTTCGCCTGTCTGTCTATCCGTCCATCAGTCAGTCTATCCGTCCGTCTATCTATCTATCTATCTATCTATCTATCTATCTATCTATCTATCTATCTATCTATCTATCTATCTATCTATCTATCTATCTATCTATCTATTTATATATCTATATATCTATCTATCTATCTATCTATCTGTCTGATAAACTGATTAATAAAATCAATATTTTGCTTTTATGTGTGCACAAAAGTAACTTGGATTGAGCCACTGAAGAGAATAAGCTGTTTTGAGGAGTTTTTTTGGTATTTTTCTGGACTTTACACGACTTGTATCCCTTACTGTCTGAGAGAGCTCCAGGATTTCATCTAAAATATCTTCATTTGTGTTCTGAAGATGAAAGAAGGTCTCTGAGGATTGAAACAGCGTGAGGGTTATTAATTAAGAATAGTATTTCTTTTTTAACCTGTTATGAATGTGCTCAACAGCTCGCAAATGTTTGGATTATCATGAAAATTAATTTTCAAAAATCCCCTTTTTTAAAACCATTCATTAGCAAAAGAGCACACTGTGATGCACACACACTGTATAATAGAGTAGACATACTGTTCATTACACACATACTGTATATCTATGCTGAGCGGATGTTTACATGTCTGACTGCATGAACACCAGCAGAGAATAAAGAGAGGCGGATACACTCTATAAACACACACAGACATACACACATGTACAGTTGAAGTGAGAATTATTATTATTATTTATATATATATATATTTGCCAAATGATGTTTGACAGAGCAAGGAAATTTTCACAGTAATTCTGATAATATTTTTTCTTCTGGAGAAAGTCTTATTTGTTTTATTTCGGCTAGAATAAAAGCAGTTTTTAATTGTTTAAATACCATTTTAAGGTCAAAATTATGTTTTTTCAATAGTCTACAAAACAAACCATCATTATACAATGACTTGCCTAATTACCCTAACCTGCCTAGTTAACCTAATTAACCTAGTTAAGTCTTTAAATATCACTTTAAGCTGAATACTAGTGTCTTGAAGAATATCTAGTCTAATATTATTTGCTGTCATCATGACAAAGAGAAAATAAATCAGTTATTAGAGATGAGTTATTAAAACTATTATGATTAGACATCTGCTCTCTGTCACACAGAAATTGGGGGAAAAAATAAACAGGGGGGCTAATAATTCTGACTTAAACTGTATGCCCAAACACACACAGACATACACACACACACACACACACACACAAAGACTGAACTGAACTCAACACAGCTTTAATTCAATAACGAAACATCTGCATCATTGAGAAAGTCTCAGACTGAGGATGTGGAGGATTTGTGAATGAACCGCTGATGTCTGAACACAAACACATGCACTATAAAGCTGAAAGAATTAAAGTCAACTCAAAAGCCCAGTGCATGGGTCATTTCACAGGAAACGATGGGTCATTCCCTGTTTGTATTGCAATTTATAGTTATATAGTTGAAGTCAGAATTATTCGCCCTCATGTGAATTTGTCCCTTTTCCAAATATTTCCCAAATGATGTTGAACAGATTCAGGAAATTTCCACAGTATTTCCTATAGTATTTTTTCTTCTAGAGAAAGTCTTATTTAGCAATGTGTTGAACAATTCTTCTCAGTTAAACAGAAATTGGGGTCAAAAATATACAAGAGGGCTAATAATTCTGACTTCAACTGTATATAGTCCAAATTATATGAACTCATATTGCGAATATGAAGTGAAAAAGCCAAAATAATTTAAATAAAACAACGAGTAAAAGAGGCTAAATGAGAAAAAGGAATAAAATCATGTATTTACGTGGCGAAGGAGCTGGTGAGAAGACCGATGAAGGCCACAAATGCTCCACACACGGCTGTCTTCCGGCATCCGAAGTGATCGGTGAACATGCTGACCACAGGAGAACAGAAGAAGATCATGCCCATCGCCAGCGCACCAACCCAAGCTGAGGAAACACACACACACACACACACACCACAGATCAGTCACAACATACAGACAGACTGCAGCATTCGTAGTATTGCAGAGCATAGACATCTGATATCAGGGTTTGTCCTGCTTTTGATGCATCAATATGCAAGATGGCTTGGGCCAGGAATTTGAATGTGGAGGTGGCTGATGAGATCTGGGAGGAAATCCTGTCGAGAATAGAGAAAGTCGATAAATTTGAGGCATAAATTGAAAGTTTTACATCGCTTTCACTTTCCTAAAACTAGATTTCAAGAGTTCCCACTTAGATATGCTTGGCGTCTAAAGCAGGTTTGGCATGCTGTCCCGGGAGAGAACCCTGAGCTCGGAGATATTTGAGCCCAGGGCTCCCGCCCGGTCGATAAGCATATCAGGAGATCCGAGATCAGGTAGGTCTCGAGAGCTCCCCCTTTAGAAAAGGGAGGAAAAGGAGGAGATGGGGTGGAAGGGGGGATTCCTTTAAACGAAG